>NC_135988.1:5379476-5419476 GCF_053455715.1 Rhinoraja longicauda
CTCTCTCTCTCTCTCTCTCTCTCTCTCTCTCTCTCTCAAAGTAACATCGGGAAACATGACTCTGCCGTGACAGGGTGAACATTCGGGTCACCTACTTTACAATGGTTGCTAGGTGCCGGTCAAATGTACCATTGAGGTACATTCCCTGACTGAGCTAAACCCTGACCTCCAAAGGGCCACCTGAACTCAAACAGTGGTGTGGAGTCCACAGCTCATAAGGTCTAGGAGCAGAATTAGGCCATTCGGCCCATCAAGTCTACCCCACCATTCAATCATGGCTGATCTATCTTTCCATCTCAATCCCATTCTCCTGCCCTCTCCCCATAACCCCTGACACCCGTACTAATTGAGAATCTATCTATCTCCGCCTTAAAAATATCCACTGACTTGGCCTCCACAGCCTTCTGTGCCAATGAATTCCGCAGATTCACCACCCTCTGACTAAAAGAAATTCCTCCTCATCTCCTTTCTAAAGGTACGTCCTTTTATTCTGAGGCTGTGCCCTCTGGTCCTAGACTCTCCCACTAATGGAAACATCCTCTCCACATCCACTTCATCCAGGCCTTTCATAGCACCACAGGCCCAGAACCAAAAATAGACCCAAAATGCTGGAGTAACTCAGTAGGACAGGCAGCATCTCAGGAGAGAAGGAATAGGTGAGATTTCAGGTCGAGACCCTTCATCTGAAGAAGGCTCTCGACCCAAAACTACACCAATTCCTTTTCTCCAGAGATGCTGCCTGTCCCGCTGAGTTACTCCAGCATTTTGTGCCCATCTTCAAAATTAGATTGAACGCCCAAACTCCCAATCCCTCCCCTGTGCCTCACCTACCCTCACACCTGTTTCTGTCCTCCCCCTCCTCCTACATTCCTTCCTCAGGCTTCACAATTTGCAACTCTGCCCCACCGTCTGTCTCACACCTTTTGTTTTTATCTCCAACCTTCAGCCTATCAAAAAGCCCCCTTGCCTGGGACCACCTAATACCTGCCCCATTTTGTCCTGCCCCTTATTTCCCCCGCCCTGCACAATCAGTCCGAAGAAGGGTCTCAACCCGAAAAGTCACCTATCCACGTTCTCCAAAGATGCTGCCTGACCCCGATGGGTTACTCCAGCACTCTGTATCTCTCTAAACAGCGAGAAAGCCACAGTCAAATGAGCAGTTATTTGGTCATCACTCTTCACCAGAAAGTACAACATCTCATCCCCAACTTCCAGTTTAGTTTAGAGAATACAGCGTGGAAACAGGCCCTTCGGCCCACCGAGTCTGCACCGACCAGCGATCCCTGCACATTAACACCATCCTACACACACTAGGGACAATTTTTAAAAAACATTTATACCAAGCCAATTAACGTCTTTGGATTGTGGGATGAAACCAAAGGTCTCGGAGAAAACTCACGCAGGTCACGGGGAGAACGTGCAAACTCCTTACAGACAGCACCCGTAGTCGGGATCGAACCCGGGTCTCCGGTGTTGCATTCGCTGTAAGGCAGCGACTCTACCGCTGCGACACCGTGCCGCCCCGCAGTGAGCATGGACTGGCGCACGCAAAATGCTGAAGTAACTCTGCGGATCAGTCCCGACCCGAAACGTCGCCCATTCCTTCTCTCCCGAGATGCGGCCTGTCCCGCTGAGTTACTCCACCATTTTGTGTCGATCTTCGATTTAAACCAGCGCCTGCAGTTCTTTTCCTACACGGACTGGCACAGCTTAAGGGAGCTGTGTGCATGCTCTCATCTTTGGTTTAGCAATTCCCTCACGGGACTGGACACCCAGGGTTGCCCACACTGCCCTTGGAACTGTGGATTACTGGGCCACTTGAGAGAAGGTCGAGAGCCGTCCACATTCGGTAGCACCTCCAGAGTTGCCGTACAAGCCTGGTCAAATAACCCAGGGACACGGGGGAGAGCCTCAGCAGAGCAACGTCCAGGTCTCACAATAGACAATAGACAATAGGTGCAGGAGTAGGCCATTCGGACCCTTTGAGCCAGCACCGCCATTCAATGCAATCATGGCTGATCATTTCACTCAATAGAGTGAAAGTTCCACCACCGATTATCCGCCCCCCCTGGAATTTAGAAGACTGAGGGGGGATCTTATTGAAACATATAAAATTCTTAGGGGGTTGGACAGGCTAGATGCAGGAAGATTGTTCCCGATGTTGGGGGAGTCCAGAACCAGGGGTCACAGCTTAAGGATAAGGGGGAAGTCTTTTAGGACACTCTCCTCACATAGAGAGTGGTGAGTCTGTGGAATTCTCTGCCACAGAAGGTAGTTGAGGCCAGTTCATTGGCTATATTTAAGAGGGAGTTAGATGTGGCCCTTGTGGCTAAAGGGATCAGGGGGTATGGAGAGAAGGCAGGTACGGGATACTGAGTTGGATGATCAGCCATGATCACATTGAATGGCGGTGCAGGCTCGAAGGGCCGAATGGTCTACTCCTGCACCTATTTTCTATGTTTCTCTGTTCCAGAGCCTTGCCAGATTGCCCGAGGTCACGGCCTCCTAGAGGAGTCAAATGGCATTGGAACTCAGCCCGCCTTAGGCAGCCGAGGGGGGGGGGGGGGCTGAGTCGGCCTCGGAGGTCGGCTGTGGGAGCGGGAAGGTCGGAGTTCCAGAGCCTTCAAGCTGCCGGCCGGTCAGACGCCCGGCCTCGAACGTTGGCCGTGGGAGCAGATCCCCTGCCTCCGGCCGCGCCGGAGTTCCAGAGCCCCGGACACCGAGGGCAAACTCGGACTGCCGAACGGAGGTCGGGCCGCGGGAGTCCCGATGGGGTCGACATCGGCCGCCCCACCCGCCCACATATCCGGGAGGGCTTCCGGGAAGGGGGTGGGGGTGAAGCGAGATATTTCGAATGCACTCTCGTAATCTCGCTCGTAGTTTAGTCCGCAGTTTAGAACTGACATGAGGAAAAACTTTTTCAGTCAGAGAGTTGTGAATCTGTGGAATTCTCTGCCTCAGAAGGCAGTGGAGGCCAATTCTCTGAATGCATTCAAGAGAGAGCTAGATAGAGCTCTTAAGGATAGCGGAGTCAGGGGGTATGGGGAGAAGGCAGGAACGGGGTACTGATTGAGAATGATCAGCCATGATCACATTGAATGGCGGTGCTGGCTCGAAGGGCCGAATGGCCTCCTCCTGCACCTATTGTCTATTGTCTGTTGTATTGAAGGAGATGCCGGAAAATCGGTGGCGGTCCAGTATATATATACGTGGAAAAAACAACTGGCATCGGTAATGGTGAGAACTGGCTGAATGGCAACACAACCACCTCGACCCGAAACGTCACCCATTCCATCTCTCCAGAGATGCTGCCTGTCCCGCTGAGTTACTCCAGCACTTTGTGTCCGTCTTCGATCCAAACCAGCATCTGCAGTTCTTTCCTGCACACTGCCATCTACATGCCATGGACAGATAAATGAGGTCACACACACACACAGATAAGACCATACAAGTGTGTCGGAAGGAACTGCAGATGCTGGTCTACACTGAAGATAGACATAAAGTGCTGGAGTAACTCAGCGGGACAGGCAGCTTCTCTGGAGAGAAGGAATGTTTCTGCAAGTTTCTGCCTACTGAAATGGCAGCTCAAAGCGAAGCAGGTGGACACAGGCGAGGTGGGGGGGGGGGGGGGGGCTTTGATGGGCAGATGGCTGGACAAAGGCCAGAGGGGAGAAAACAGAAGGTGTGGACAAAAGGATCGAAGAGTTGCAAATTGTGAAGCCAGAGGAAGGAATTTCGGGGGATGGGGAAGGGCAGAAATGGGTGCAAATCCAGGTGGGACATTGGAGATGGTGGGTTTATTCACAAAATGCTGGAGTAACTCAGCAGGTCAGGCAGCATCTCGGGAGAGAAGGAATGGGTGACGTTTCGGGTCGAGACCCTTCTTCAGACTCATCGACCACATCTTGATTTCTCTTGGAGATGGTGGGGATATGGGGGAAGAGGGGTGTTGTTTGAGGTTACATAAAATTAGAGTATTCCTGGTTTACTGAAGTTCTGGTAATAACTCAGCCTGACCCGCTGAGTTACTCCAGCACTGTGTCGTTTTTCTTTTAAACGAGCATCTGCAGTTCCTTAGGTAGACACAAAATGCTGGAGTAACTCAGCGGGACAGGCAGCATCTCGGGAGAGAAGGAATGGGTGGCGATTCGGGTCGACTGATGTCAGGGGAGGGGATAGGATGGACAAAGATAGTATGGGATACTGAGTTGGATGATCAGCCATGATCATATTGAATGGCGGTGCAGGCTCAAAGGGCCGAATGGCCTACTCCTGCACCTAGTTTCTATGTCTATGTTTCTATGATGTAGTCAGAGACAGGAAGACTGGTGGGAGAACTGGGAAGGGGGGGGGGATAGAGAGTGGAAGCAGGGGCGATCTGAAGTTAGAGAAGTCAATGTATGTTCATACCGCTGGGGTGTAAACTACCCAAGTGAAATATGAGGTGCCTTCATTCTCCCATTCTCTAGAGGATGAGGGGAGATCTTGTATCGGTGTACAAGATCACGAGAAAAACAGTAAACGCACATTCTTTTAAACAGAGTAGAGGAATCAAGACACAGTTTAAAGTGAGGGGGTGAAAGAGTGTTAGTTTATAGAATGATCTACCAGAAGAGGAAGTTGAGCCAGGTACTATCACAACTTTTATGAAACATTTGGACAGGTACATGGATCGGATAGGTTTCAATAGACAACAATAGACAATAGGTGCAGGAACAGGCCATTCGGCCCATCGAGCCAGCACCGCCATTCACCGTGATCATGGCTGATCATCCACAATCAGTACCCCGTTCCTGCCTTCTCCCCATATCCCCTGACTCTGCTATCATTAAGAGCTCTATCTAATTCTCTCGTGAAAGCATCCAGAGAATTGGCCTCCACTGCCTTCTGAGGCAGAGAATTCCACAGCTTCACAACTCTCTGAGTGAAAATGTTTTTCCTCATCTCCGTTCTAAATGGCCTACCCCTTATTCTTAAACTGTGGCCCCTGGTTCGGGACTCCCCCAACATCGGGAACATGTTTCCTGCCTCTAGCGTGTCCAATCCCTTAATAATCTTATATGTTTCAATAAGATCCCCTCTCATCCTTCTAAATTCCAGAGTATACAAGCCCAGTCGCTCCAGTCTTTCAACGTACGACAGTCCCGCCATTCCGGGAATTAAACTCGTGAACCTGCGCTGCACTCCCTTTCGGGGGATATGGGCCAAACGCAGGCAGGTGGGACCAGTGTAGACGGGGCATTTTGGTCGGCATGGGCAAGTTGGGCTGAAGGGCCTGTTTCCATGCTGTACGACTCTATACGAATATGACTCTCGTCTGACTATTCCTCAGTTTAATGAGCAGAAAAAGAGTCTCCAAAATGAAGAATGTACAGAAAGCCTTGTCATCTCAAGGGAATCTGTCTGTGTAACAAAACACAACCCATTAGGTCATCAGTAAGTACTTCACGGCATCCCATCCATTTCCTGACCGATAACTCTGCCAAGTACTTCAAGAATGACAGTAGAACGTTAAAACCGTAATGGCTTTCTGCCTTTGGCACAGTGTCTTTAAGTGCTCCTGAGTAAATTGATGTGGAAAAAATATATCCTGTCCAGTAATTTGCTGCAGGCAGACTTACCCTGGAACAATGGTTGCCAAAAGAGTAGCTTCCACCCTTTGCGATATAGTTTTAGCTTAGTGCCACAGGCTTAGTGTGGAAACAGGCCCTTCGGCCCACCGAGTCTGCGCAGACCAGCAATCGCCAATTCACACTACATTATCCGACACACAGAGGCACAGAAGGCAATTCAAGGTGGAGGGGAAAAGATTTAACAGGAATCTGAGGGGTAACTTTTTCACACAAAGGGTGGTGGGTGTATGGAACAAGCTGCCAGAGGAGGTAGTTGAGGCTGGGACTATCCCAACGTATAAGAAACAGGATAGGACAGGTTTGGAGGGATATGGACCAAATGCAGGCAGGTGGGACTACTGTAGCTGGGACATGTTGGCCGGTGTGGGCAAGTTGGGCCGAAGGGCCTGTTTCCACACTGTATCACTCTATGACTCTATGACATGGAACAAGCTGCCAGAGGAGGTAGTTGAGGCTGGGACTACCCCAACGTTTAAGAAACAGTTTAGACAGGTACATGGACAGGACAAGTTTGGATATGGACCAAACGTGGGCAGGTGGGACTAGCGTAGCTGGGACATGTTGGCCGGTGTGGGCAAGTTGGGCCGAAGGGCCTGTTTCCACACTGTATCACTCTATGGTGCTAATTAACCCACAACCCTGCACGTCTTTGGAGTGTGAGAGGAAACCGGAGCACCCGGAGGAAACCCATGGGGTCGAATATGACTCTTGCCTGACTATTCCTCAGTTTAATGAGCAGAAAAAGAGTCTCCAAAATGAAGAATGTAAGAGATAGTTGAGGCTGGGACTATCCCAACATTTAAGAAACAGTTGGACAGGTACATGGACAGGACAAGTTTGGATATGGACCAAACGTGGGCAGGTGGGAAATCCATGGGGTCACAGGGAGAAAGTATGAAACTCTGCACAAACAGCTCCCGAGGTCAGGATTGAACCGGGGTCTCTGGTGTTGTGGGGCAGTGGCTCTACCAGCTGTGCCACTCTGCTGCCCGTATCTCTCTGCACAGTGCATTTCTGCGCGCTGGAAAATGCACAGGTGAGCAATAGACAGTGGAAACCTCCACCCTACAGGCAAGCTGCTCGGCTGGGTCAAACCTGACATTTGCTTTAGTGCCATTCCCAGCAACTGCCGCATTTGGAACACATTCAGCAACAGGAATGCCGTACAAAGTATTTTATTCGGACGCATCGCAGCTTGGTTTGGGAACAGCTCCATCCAAGACCGCAGGAATAATGCAGAGAGTCGTGGACGCAGCCCAGACCATCGCACAAACCAACCTCCCTCCCACTGACTCCATCTACACCACACGCTGCCTCGGCAAGGCCAGCAGCATCATCAAGGACCAGTCTCACCCCGGCCACTCCCCTCTTCTCCACCCTCTCCCATCGGGCAAGAAGTGTGAAAACGAACACCTCCAGATTCAGGGGCAGCTGTTATCAGGCAACTGAATGAATGAATGAGTTCATTGGCCAAGTATATGCATGTACAAGGAATGTGCCTTGGTGCTCCGCTCACAAATGTCAACACAAACATACAGCTAACAATTAAGAATAAAGCATAACCACATCAAAACAATAAGGATACAACACTACGGTCTAAACATGTGGGTGAAAATAAACCAGAGCAAAAAAAGAGACCACAGACTTTGGTTATTGAGTAGGAC
The DNA here is from genome assembly GCF_053455715.1 of Rhinoraja longicauda. Classification (NCBI taxonomy): domain Eukaryota; kingdom Metazoa; phylum Chordata; class Chondrichthyes; order Rajiformes; family Arhynchobatidae; genus Rhinoraja; species Rhinoraja longicauda. Next base: position 5,386,774 of record NC_135988.1, read on the forward strand.
TGTCACTCGTGGATAAAAAGCTGAACGTGAACCATCCTATCAACAACTAGAGAGTGGTCCTGACCTTCTGCCTACCTCATTGGAGACCCTCGCACTATCTTTAATCGGACTTTACCTTGCACTAAACGTTATTCCCTTCATCAGGTATCTCTACACTGTGGACGACTCGATTGTAATCATGCGTAGTCTTTCCGCTGACGGGTTAGAACGCCAACAAAAGATTTTCCCTGTACCTCGGTACACGTGACAATAAACTGAACTAAGGTAAACTAAACCAAGAGTCCGTCTTCAGAAGGAAGAATACATGTGGCAGGGGGGACGAGGTTAAGAATCCCGATTCATGAAAACTCTACCTGCAGGCTCCGTTCTGAACTGAACACAACCCTGATCCAAAAACATCCCTTGGTATAATACAACGTGCTGGAGTAACTCAGCGGGTCAGGCAGCATCTCTGGAGAACATGGGCAGGTGAAGTTTCACAGAGTGCTGGAGTAACTCAGCGGGTCAGGCAGCATCTCTGGAGAACATGGACAGGTGATGTTTCAGGTGGGGACCCTTCCTCAGACAGGTTGTGGTGAGGGCAGGAGGATGCTGGAGAAGAGGTGGGGTTCGCTGGTCGGCGTGGACTCGGTGGACTGAAGGGCCCGTTTCCGCACTGTATCTCTAAACTAAAGTAGTTGGGAACAGGCAATAAATGCTGGGTCTGCCAACAGCAACCACAGGCTGGAAATTAATAAGTTAATTCTGTCTTGCTGACTTTCCATCGTGCGTGACACAAAGACACTGGCGTCATTGTTAGTGGACTAATGATGCAAGAGTTCAAAACAGTTCAGATCCCAACATGACAAGTTGGACTTTGAATTCAATAAATCATCTCATTAAACGTTCTCCACCCACTATCCTTTCAGCGGGAAGTGCACCTTATCATCTTTAGACTTAGTTTAGAGTTACGGCGTGAAACGGCGTCCACAATAAGGGGTAGGCCATTTAGAACGGAGATGAGGAAAAACTTTTTCAGTCAGTGAGTTGTGAATCTGTGGAATTATCTGCCTCAGAAGGCAGTGGAGGCCAATTCTCTGAATGCATTCAAGAGAGAGCTAGATAGAGCTCCTAAGGGTAGCGGATTCAGGGGGTATGGGGAGAAGGCAGGAACAGGGTACTGATTGAGAATGATCAGCCATGATCACATTGAATGGCGGTGCTGGTTCGAAGGGCCGAATGGCCTCCTCCTGCACCTATTATCTATTGTATTGAAGGAGATGCCGGAAAATCGGTGGCGGTCCAGTATATATATACATGGAAAAAACAACTGGCATCGGTAATGGTGAGAACTGGCTGAATGACAACACAACCACCCCGACCCGAAACGTCATCCATTCCATCTCTCCAGAGATGCTGCCCGTCCCGCTGAGTTACTCCAGCACTTTGTGTCCGTCTTCGATTTAAACCAGCATCTGCAGTTCTTTCCTGCACACTGCCAGTTTAGAAGGATGAGGGGAGGACCTCATTGAAACTTACAGAACAATGAAAGGCAGAGATAGAGTGGATGTGGAGAGGATGTTTCCACTGGTGGGAGAGTCTAGGACCAGAGGCCACAGCCTCAGAATTAAAGGGCACTCTTTTAGAAAGGAGGTGAGGAGGAACTTCGTTCATCAGAGGGTAGTTAATCTGTGGAATTCATTGCCACTGAGGGCTGTGGAGGCCAAGTCAGTGGATATTTTTAAGGCAGAGGTAGACAATTTCTTGATAAGAACGGGTGTCAAGGGTTGTGGGGATAAGGCAGGAAAATTGGATTAGGAGGCAGAGATCAGCCAAGATTGAATGACGGAGTGGACTCGATGGGCCGAATGGCCTAATTCTACTTCTATAACTTGTGAACCTGTGAAACTGGAGCACCCGGAGGAAACGCTCAGGTAGAACGTGCAAACTCCATACATACAGCACTTGTTCACCTGCACCTCCTCCAACCTCATCTATTGTATCTGCTGCTCTAGATGCCAATTTCTCTACATCGGCGAAACCAAACGCAAGCTCGGCGATCGTTTCGCTCAACACCTTCGCTCAGTCCGCCTTAATCATCCTGATCTCCCGGTGGCTGAGCACTTCAACTCCCCCTCCCACTCCCAGTCTGACCTTTCTGTCAAGGGCCTCCTCCAGTGCCATAGTGAGGCCCACCGCAAATTGGAGGAACAGCACCTCATATTTCGCTTGGGCAGCTTGCAGCCCAGCGGTATGAACATTGACTTCTCCAACTTTAGATAGTTCCTCTGTCCCTCTCTTCCCCTCCCCCTTCCCAGATCTCCCTCTATCTTCCTGTCTCCACCTATAGCCTTTCTTTGCCCCGCCCCCCTGACATCAGTCTGAAGAAGGGTCTCGACCCGAAAAGTCGCCCGTTCCCTCTCTCCAGAGATGCTGCCTGACCTGCTGAGTTACTCCAGCATTTTGTGATACCTTCGATTTGTCCAGCATCTGCAGTTGTTTTCCTACATACAGCACCCGTTGTCAGCATCGAAGCAGGGTCTCTGGCCCTGAAAGGCAGCAACTCTACCACTGCAGCACCGTGCTGCCCCATATCCATTGTCCTCCAGAGGTGGCAACATCTGGATAAACCTCTGCGGCCTCACATCACCCCAGCCAGGTGCTGACCGGAATGGCATGCAAGTTACCCCATGTGTGGAGTTTGTACGTTCTCCCCGGGACCGTGTGGGTTGCCTCCGGGTGCTCCGGATTCCTCCCACAACTCAAGGTCGTGCGGGTTGGAAGGCCAAGCGGCCAATGTAAATGGCCCTGAGCACGTAGGCAGCTGGGAGGAGAAAGATGATGCAAGGCTGACAGGGAATAGGAGAAATGGGTGGGAGAATGGGATCTGAGAGCTGGCATAGACCAAGAGGGCCGAATGGACTCTTTAGAACGGTACAGCACAAGAACAGGCCCTGCAGCCCACAATGTCAGTGCCGAAAATGATGCCAAAACCATCAGTTACCTACTGCACATAACCCAAAACTCTCCACTCCGTTTCAGTTTAGTTTATTGTCACGTGCACTGAGGTACAGTGAAAAGCTGTGTGGTTGCGTGCTAACCAGCCAGCAGAAAGACAATGCATGATTACAATCCAGCCATTTGCAGTGTGTAGAGACATGATAAGAGATTAACATTTAGTGCAAGGTAAAACCAACAAAGTCTGATCAAAGATAGTCCGAGGGTCTCTGATGAGGTAGATAGTTGTTCAGGACCTCCTCTCTAGTTGTGGTAAGACGAATCCCTGCATATGTTTGGGGGAGTCCAGAACCAGGGGCCACACAGTCTAAGAATAAAGGGGAGGCCATTTAAAACTGAGGTGAGAAGAAACTTTTTCACCCAGAGATTTGTGAATTTGTGGAATTCTCTGCCACAGAGGGCAGTGGAGGCCAATTCACTGGATGAATTTAAAAGAGAGTTAGATAGAGCTCTAGGGGCTAGTGGAACCAAGGGGTATGGGGAGAAGGCAGGCACGGGTTACTGATTGTGGATGATCAGCCATGATCACAATGAATGGCGGTGCTGGCTCGAAGGACCAAATGTCCTCCTCCTGCACCTGTTGTCTATGTTTTCTATGTTTCTGTATCCACCTGCCTATCCAAAAGTCCTTTAAATGCCACTAATATATCTGCTTCAACCACCACCCCAGCAACATGTTCCAGACACTCACCATCTTCAGTGTAAAAGAAAAACTTGTCCCACATGTTTCCTTTAAACTTTGCCCCTCTCATTTTAAAGCTATGCCCATTTTCCCATCCTGATTAAAAGATTGTGACTGTCTTTGTGATCAATACTTCTCGTAACTCCCCCTCCCACTCCCAGTCTGACCTTTCTGTCATGGGCCTCCTCCAGTGCCATAGTGAGGCCCACCGCAAATTGGAGGAACAGCACCTCATATTTCGCTTGGGCAGCTTGCAGCCCAGCGGTATGAACATTGACTTCTCCAACTTTAGATAGTTCCTCTGTCCCTCTCTTCCCCTCCCCCTTCCCAGATCTCCCTCTATCTTCCTGTCTCCACCTATATCCTTCCCTTGTCCTGCCCCCCTGACATCAGTCTGAAGAAGGGTCTCGACCCGAAACGTCACCCATCCCTTCTCTCCTGAGATGCTGCCTGACCTGCTGAGTTACTCCAGCATTTTGTGAAATAAATACTTTCGATTTGTACCAGCATCTGCAGTTATTTTCTTACTATACCTCTGGTAATTTGATATACTTTGGTCAGGTCTCTCTCCACAACCTCTGATGTTCCAGAGAAAACTATCCTAGTCTCCCTGTCACTAACACCCCCTAATCCAGGCATCATTCTGGTAAACCTCCTCTGCAGCCTTTCCAAAGCCCGCACATCCTTCCTGTGACTTTTTACACACAACTTTTTCACACAAAGTGCGGTAGAGGAGGTAGCTGAGAATGAGGGGCGATGTTACAGAGGTGCCTAAGATCAAGAGAGGAATAGATCGGGTGGATGCACAGAACCTCTTGGCCAGAGTAGGGGAATCGAGGACCAGAGGACATAGGTTTAAGGTGAAGGGGGAAAGATTTAATAGGAATCTGAGGGGTAACTTTTTCACACAAAGGGTGGTGGGTGTATGGAACGAGCTGCCAGAGGAGGTAGTTGAGGCTGGGACTATCCCAACATTTAAGAAGCAGTTAGACAGGTACATGGATAGGACAGGTTTGGAGGGATATGGACCAAATAGTGTAGCTGGGACACGTTGGCCAGTGTGGGCAAGTTGGGCCGAAGGACCTGTTTCTACACTCCATCATTTGTGGAATTCTCTGCCACAGAGGGCAGTGGAGGCCAATTCACTGGATGAATTTAAAAGAGGGTTAGATAGAGCTCTAGGGGCTAGTGGAATCAAGGGGTATGGGGAGAAGGCAGGCACGGGCCTAATGATGTTATTCTCCTTATGAGCAGAATATGAGAAACATGTTTTCAAAGAGTATCCAGTAGAACATGGATATAATACTGGGAATAAGAAAAGACATTACTCACTCGTTTCTTGTCAGGTGGATGACATGGTCATGGCCCTTCACCCGAACTACATACGATAGCTGGCCCTGAGGTGATCAATGCAGTGAACAAAATCATTAGCTGATGTTTTATTAAAGGTCAGCAGCAATAATTCATTGGCAAAGCAAGCCTGTTGGGATGATGCAAGCCTGTTGGGATGATGCAAGCCTGTTGGTATATTTGACAATCAGGGCGACACGGTGGCGCAGCGGTAGAGTTGCTGCCTCACAGCGCCAGAGACCCGGGTTCCATCCCGACTACGGGTGCCGTCTGTACGGAGTTTGTACGTTCTCCCCGTGACCTGCGTGGGTTTTCTCCGAGATCTTCAGTTTCCTCCCACACTCTAAAGGCGTACAGGTTTGTCGGCTAATTAGCTTAGCAAAAATTGTAACTTGTCCGTAGTGTGTGTCGGATAGTATTGGTGTGCGGGGATCGCTGGTCGGGACGGACTAATTGGGCCGAAGGGCCTGTTTCCGTGCTGTCTCTCTAAACGAAACTAAACTAAACTAAACTGGGAAAACAGATCAACAGGCTGACATGCCAGACAACTAGTTAACCACCCCCTTCCACTGATTTAAGACCAGTTACTCAGTAAACCGTACCAGTGTAGCTGGAAGTATAAATGTCCACCAGTGAAATGGTCAGCATTATAATTTCCATTCATATGTAAATGGAGCATCAGAGAGTGGTGAGTCTGTGGAAATCTCTGCCACAGAGGGTAGTTGAGGCCAGTACATTGGCTATATTTAAGAGGGAGTTAGATGTGGCCCTTGTGGCTAAAGGGATCAGGGGGTATGGAGAGAAGGCAGGTACAGGATACTGAGCTGGATGATCAGCCATGATCATATTGAATGGCGGTGCAGGCTCGAAGGGCCGAATGGCCTACTCCTGCACCTATTTTCTATGTATCTATGTTTCTATCTTCAAAAAAAGAATATTTTCCTTTGATAAGTTTGTTCCCATTTCAGAAACTCCCATTGTTTCCCCAATGCTAGATTTAGTTTGAAGATATCTCATGGAGAAAGGCACTTCGGCCCATCGAGTCCAAGCCGCCCAACCGTCGTTCACACTATTTCTTTGCTATCCCACTTTCTCATCCACTCCCTGCACACGAGGGGTAGTGGGCCTGCAAAGCCACACGTCTTTGGGGGAGGTGGGAGGAAACCAGAGGAAACCCACGTGCAAACTCCACAAAGACAGCACCTGTAGTCTGTATCCAACCCGGGTCTCTGTCACTGTGAGGCAGCGACTGTCCCAGCTGCGCCACTGTGCGGCCCAACATGTGGACGTGTTTTACAAGGGGATTGTGTGGAGAGAGCAGGCAGTGAAGAAAGCCAATGGAATGTTGGCCTTCATAACAAGGGGAGTTGAGTATAGGAGCAAAGAGGTCCTTCTGCAGTTGTACAGGACCCTAGTGAGACCGCACCTGGAGTACTGTGTGCAGTTTTGGTCTCCAAATTTGAGGAAGGATATTCTTGCTATTGAGGGCGTGCAGCGTAGGTTTACTAGGTTAATTCCCGGAATGGCGGGACTGTCATATGACTGGAGCGACTAGGCTTGTATACACTGGAATTTAGAAGAATGAGAGGAGATCTTATCGAAACGTATAAGATTATTAAGGGGTTGGACACGTTAGAGGCAGGAAACATGTTCCCAATGTTGGGGGAGTCCAGAACCAGGGGCCACAGTTTAAGAATAAGGGGTAGGCCATTTAGAACTGAGATGAAGAAAAACGTTTTCAGTCAGAGAGTTGAGAATCTGTGGAATTTTCTGCCTCAGAAGGCAGTGGAGGCCAATTCTCTGAATGCATTCAAGAGAGAGCTAGATAGAGCTCTTAAGGATCAGGGGGTATGGGGAGAAGGCAGGAACGGGGTACTGATTGAGAATGATCAGCCATTGAATGGCGGTGCTGGCTCGAAGGGCCGAATGACCTCCTCCTGCACCTATTGTCTATTGTCTATTGAGAGAGGGGAGGGGAAGTTATCTGCAAGTTTTAGACAATAGACAATAGACAATAGACAATAGGTGCAGGAGTAGGCCATTCAACCCTTCGAGCCAGCACCGCCATTCAATGCGATCATGGCTGATCACTCTCAATCAGTACCCCGTTCCTGCCTTCTCCCCATACCCCCTCACTCCGCTATCCTTAAGAGCTCTATCCAGCTCTCTCTTGAAAGCATCCAACGAACTGGCCTCCACTGCCTTCTGAGGCAGAGAATTCCACACCTTCACCACCCTCTCACTGAAAAAGTTCTTCCTCATCTCCGTTCTAAATGGCCTACCCCTTATTCTTAAACTGTGGCCCCTTGTTCTGGACTCCCCCAACATTGGGAACATGTTATCTGCCTCTAATGTGTCCAATCCCCTAATTATCTTATATGTTTCAATAAGATCCCCCCTCATCCTTCTAAATTCCAGTGTATACAAGCCCAATCGCTCCAGCCTTTCAACATACGACAGTCCCGCCATTCCGGGAATTAACCTAGTGAACCTACGCTGCACGCCCTCCATAGCAAGAATATCCTTCCTCAAATTTGGAGACCAAAACTGCACACAGTACTCCAGGTGCGGTCTCACCAGGGCCCGGTACAACTGTAGAAGGACCTCTTTGCTCCTATACTCAACTCCTCTTGTTACGATGGCCAACATTCCATTGGCTTTCTTCACTGCCTGCTGTACCTGCATGCTTCCTTTCATTGACTGATGCACTAGGACACCCAGATCTCGTTGAACTCCCCCTCCTCCTAACTTGACACCATTCAGATAATAATCTGCCTTTCTATTCTTACTTCCAAAGTGAATAACCTCACACTTATCTACATTAAACTGCATCTGCCATGTATCCGCCCACTCACACAACCTGGCCAAGTCACCCTGCAGCCTTATTGCATCTTCCTCACAATTCACACTACCCCCCAACTTAGTATCATCTGCAAATTTGCTAATGGTACTTTTAATCCCTTCGTCTAAGTCATTAATGTATATCGTAAATAGCTGGGGTCCCAGCACCGAACCTTGCGGTACCCCACTGGTCACTGCATGCCATTCCGAAAGGGACCCATTTATCCCCACTCTTTGCTTTCTGTCTGTCAACCAATTTTCTATCCATGTCAGTACCCTACCCCCAATACCATGTGCCCTAATTTTGCCCACTTTATAATTGACTCCAGCATCTTCCCCACCACTGACGTCAGACTAACTGGTCTATAATTACCCGTTTTCTCTCTCCCTCCTTTCTTAAAAAGTGGGATAACATTTGCTATCCTCCAATCCACAGGAACTGATCCTGAATCTATAGAACATTGAAAAATGATCTCCAATGCTTCCACTATTTCCACTATTTCTAGAGCCACCTCCTTAAGTACTCTGGGATGCAGACCATCAGGCCCTGGGGATTTATCAGCCTTCAGTCCCATCATTGTGTGTAGAGCCAGCATCCTGTCATAAGTCAAAAGGCTCAAGAGTGTTTGGTTTAGTTTAGTTTAGAGTAGGGGTTCCCAAACTTATCCGTCCCGTTCACCCCTTTGCAACTTTTCGAAAGTAAATTTACCCCCCCACCCTGTTTTGTTCAGTGATTTGAGTTTGCACTTCTACCGTAATAAATCAAATAACAATAATAAAAGCACATAACAATGTTATTTCACTTATTTATGGACAACTAATGATGAACAGAACCAAAACAAACACAGTCAGTCAATAAGAAAATAACTGCAGATGCTGGTACAAATCGATTTATTCACAAAATGCTGGAGTAACTCAGCAGGTCAGGCAGCATCAGTCTGAAGAAGGGTCTCGACCCGAAACGTCACCCATTCCTTCTCTCCCGAGATGTTGCCTGACCTGCTGAGTTACTCCAGCATTTTGTGAGTAAACAGTCAGTCAATATGTGTACCGTTAGTCTGTGTGTACCAGAACCAAACAAAGTCAGTCAATATGTACAAATCCAGAATCAACCAATTTACTCCCCTGGGGGTAGATTTACCCCCAGTTGGGAACCCTTGGTTTAGAGATACAGTGCAGAAACAGGCCCTTCGGCCCACCGAGTCCGCACCGACCAGCGATCCCCGCATACTAGCACTATCCTACACATACTAGGACAATTTTAATTAATAAAAAAAAAATCAAGTCAATTAACATACGTCTTTGGAGTGTGGGAGGAAACTGAAGAACTTGGAGAAAACCCGCGCAGGTCACGGGGAGAACGTACAAACTCCGTATCGACAGTACCCGTAGTCGGGATCGAACCCGGGTCTCTGGCGCTGTGAGGCAACAGCTCTACTACTGTGCCGCTCTGCAGGGGAATGTGCAGATGATATTTTGGGTTGTGACGGAGCAGAGGGAAGATGGCCAGTAGAAAGAGCCAAGGGAAGCGAGGCGGGGTGTGTTCTGGCACGGGGTAGGTGGATCCATGTGGAGGGGATGGGAGTTCTGCAAGAACCTCTCTCTCTGGGCGGTCACGGTGGCGCGGCGGTACAGTTGCTGCCTTAGAGCGAATGCAGGGCCGGAGACCCGGGTTCCATCCCGACTACGGGCGCCGTCTGTATGGAGTTTGTACGTTCTCCCCGTGACCTGCATGGGTTTTCTCCGAGATCTTCGGTTTCTCCGAGATCTTCGGAGGGGAGGAGAGGGTGCTGCACCAATACAGGAGAGGTTTGGGCCCAATGGGTCCACTTGGTCTAGTGTCTTTTAACGGTCATACTTGTATCTGTTCTATACCGGGCGGCACGGTGGCGCAGCGGTAGAGTTGCTGCCTTACAGCGAATGCAGCGCCGGAGACTCAGGTTCGATCCCGACTACGGGCACCGTCTGTACGGAGTTTGTACGTTCTCCCCGTGACCTGCGTGGGTTTTCTCCGAGATCTTCGGTTTCCTCCCACGCTCCAAAGACGTACAGGTATTGGCTCGGTATTAAAAAAATGTGAATTGTCCGTAGTGTGAGCAAGATAGTGTAAATGTGCGGGGATCGCTGGTCGGTGCGGACTTGGTGGGCCGAAGGGCCTGTTTCCACGCTGTGTCACTAAACTGCTCCCCCTCAGTGATTCCTGCTATCACCCTTCATCTGGGATCACAGGGAGAGTGGGTTACCTGAAACTGGAAAATTCAACGTTCAAATTATTGTGTGGCAGCCGACCCAAGTGTGATACCTAGGTCTGTTCTTCAGTCTTAGACAATAGACAATAGGTGCAGGTGGAGGCCATTCGGCCCTTCGAGCCAGCACCGTCATTCAATGTGATCATGGCTGATCATTCTCAATCAGTACCCCGTTCCTGCCTTCTCCCCATACCCCCTGACTCCACTATCCTTAAGAGCTCTATCTAGCTCTCTCTTGAATGCATTCAGAGAATTGGCCTCCACTGCCTTCTGAGGATTCCACAGATTCGCAACTCTGACTGAAAAAGTTTTTCCTCATCTCAGTTCTAAATGGCCTACCCCTTATTCTTAAACTGTGGCCCCTTGTTCTGGACTCCCCCAGCATTGGGAACATGTTTCCTGCCTCTAACGTGTCCAACCCCTTAATAATCTTATACGTTTCGATAAGATCCCCTCTCATCCTTCTAAATTCCAGTGTATACAAACCTAGTCGCTCTAGTCTTTCAACATATGACAGTCCCGCCATTCCGGGAATTAACCTAGTAAACCTACGCTGCACGCCCTCAATAGCAAGAATATCCTTCCTCAAATTTGGAGACCAAAACTGCACACAGTACTCCAGGTGCGGTCTCACTAGGGCCCTGTACAACTGCAGAAGGACCTCTTTGCTCCTATACTCAACTCCCCTTGTTATGAAGGCCAACATTCCATTGGCTTTCTTCACTCCCTGCTGTACCTGCATGCTTCCTTTCAGTGACTGATGCACTAGGACACCCAGATCTCGTTGTACGTACGAATCTTGAATTTGTCTTCCTCACAGCAGCAGAAGGCCAAGGACAGACTGGTCAATGCGGAAGTTGGAAGAGGACTTTGAATGTACATACTAAAAACCCAGGTTTTTTTTTTAGATTTGAGACATACAGTCTGCAAATAGGCCCTTCAGCCCATCGAGTGCCTGCTGGCCACCGATCACCCCCTACACAAACCTGCACACACTGGGGACAATTTTACAACTTACCAAAACCAATTAACCTACAAACTTGCACGTCTTTAGTGTGGGAGGAAACCGGAGCACCCGGAGAAAACCCACTCGGTCACTGAGAGAACGTACAAACTCCATACAGGCAGCGCCCGTAGTCGGGATGGAACCCGGGTCTCCGGCGCTGTGAGGCAGCAACTCTACCGCTGCGCCACCGTGCCACTCTCTTCTGATTTGTTGCAATCAGTCAATTGTAAATTAGTACATTGGATGAAAAGGTCAGCAACTTTCTACGGATTAAGAATGGTATCCGTTCAGCTAAACAATAGTGGTCATTGTTTAAGCTGCAATATTGTAATCACTAATCAGTCTGTCCTTGTACAGTCTCGCTGATTTAGGGACAGACAATGTTTCACTTCTCGTTGATCAGTGCGTGCCCTGAGAGAGGCTGCATTTACAATATTAACAAGCATGGGCCTGGGGGGTAGGTGGTAGGGGTGGCACGGTGGCGCAGCGGTAGAGTTGGTGCATTACAGCGCCAGAGACCCGGGTTCGATCCCAACTACGGGCGCTGTCTGTACGGAGTTTGTGCGTTCTCCCCGTGACCTGCGTGGGTTTTCTCCGAGATCTTCTGTGATAGGGTTAGCGTGCGGGGATCGCTGGTCGGTGCGGACTCGGTGGGCCGAAGGGCCTGTTTTTGCGCTACATCTCTAAAACTAAAAACAATAATTTTTAAAAAGAGTTGCTGCTAGCTTGTCAAGCACCAGCCTACACATCCTGCTCCAATTTTGGTCATTAGGGTTGTATAGGATGGAAAGAGGCCCTTCGGCCCACTTTGTCCATACCAACCAAGTTGACATACTGGGCTAGTTCTGTTTTGCGTGCATTTGGCCATTAACCCTCTAAACCCTTCCTATTCCCATATATCCAAATCTATATACTAAAACTCTCGTTTGTTTGTTTGTTTGTTCCTGAACTGCAGGCAAAACGGTACACGATAGCGCGACAATTTTAGGCCCACCTTACTCACCGTCGTCCCTTTGGTGCTAATGGAAGAAGTTTCATTGAAATCAGTGTTATATTTTTTAAGTTATTCACATTTTAAAGTATAAATCTATCTCCGAGGGAGGGAGGAAGGGAGGGGGGTGGAGGGAGGGGGAGGGAGAGGGGAGGAGGGAGGATAAGGGGGGTTGAGGGGGATGGAGTGAGGGGAGGGGAACGGGGAGGGAAGTGGGAGGGGGAGGGGATGGGAAGGGAGGGAGGGGAGAAGGGGGAGGGGGGAGGGAGGTGGGAGGGGGAGGGGATGGGAAGGGAGGGAGGGGAGAAGGGGGAGGGGGAGGGAGGTGGGAGGGGGAGGGGGAGGGGATGGGAAGGGAGGGAGGGGGAGAGGGAGGGGGAGGGGATGGGAAGGGAGGGAGGGGGAACGGGGAGGGGGCGGGGGGGGGGAGAGGGGAGGATGGGAGGAGAGGGTGCTGCACCAATACAGGAGAGGTTTGGGCCCAATGGGTCCACTTGGTCTAGTGTCTTTTAACAGTCATACTTGTATCTGTTCTATACCGGGCGGCACGGTGGCGCAGCGGTAGAGTTGCCGCCTTACAGCGAATGCAGCGCCGGAGACTCAGGTTCGATCCTGACTACGGGCGCCGTCTGTACGGAGTTTGTACGTTCTCCCCGTGACCTGAGTGGGTTTTCTCCCAGATCTTCGGTTTCCTCCCACACTCCAAAGACGTACAGGTATGTAGGTTGATTGGCTGGGCAAATGTAAAAATTGTCCCTAGTGGGTGTAGGATAGTGTTAGTGTGCGGGGATCGCTGGGCGGCGCGGACCCGGTGGGCCGAAGGGCCTATTTCCGCGCTGTATCTCTAAATCGAAATCTAAAATCTACCTTCCGCTGGCAGCTCATTCCAGATATGGACTGCCCTCTGCAGGGTGAAATCTTTGCCCCTGAAGACCCTAGAGGGCAAAGGTTTAAGGTGAGAGGGGACATTTAAACCCTTTCACCAGTAGCTCTGCCCTCTAATTTTAGATTCCTATACCCTGAGAAACAGACTGCGAGCATTCACTTCATCCATGCCCCTCGTGATCTTGTGCACCTCTACAAGGTCAGCCCTCAGCCTCCTGCGCTCCAGAGAAAAATGTCCCAACCCATCAATCTCTACCCAGACCAAGCCCTGCATGGCAACAAGCTGGTGAATCCCTCCCTTCTGCACCATTTCCAACTTTGTGCGTGGCACAGTGGTAAAGCTGCTGCCTCACAGCGCCAGCCACCTGGGTTCGATCTGGACTACGGGTGCTGTCTGTACGGAGTTCACACGTTATCCCCGTGAGCGCGTGGGTCTTCTCCGGTTTCCTCCCACGTCGCGTAGACGTGCAGGTTTGCGGGTTAATCGACTTGGGTGAATTGTCCCTAGTGTGTAGGATGGAACCAGTGCACAGTGGTCAAGAAGGCACAGCAACGACTGTTCCACCTGAGAACACTGAAGAAGTCTGGTCTACCCCAACAGCTGCTGACGACATTCTACCGCTGCACCATAGAGAGCATCCTAACACATGGCATCCCTGTGTGGTACCTCAGCTGCACGGAGGCAGAGAGGAAAGCTTTTCAGCGGGTAGTCCATAGAGCTCAGAGGACCATCGGAACACAGCTACCAGCCTTGGAGGGAATCTACAACACACGATGCCTCAGAAAAACCACCAGCATCCACAAAGACTCTTCACACCCCTGCAACAGTCTGTTCGAACTCCTTCCATCGGGCAGACGATACAAGGCCTTCTACGCCCGCACCTCCAGACTCAAGAACAGCTTCATCCCCAGGGCCATAGCTGCTATGAACCGGTCCTGCTGAGCCGGATGGTCACATCGCACAGTGAACCGGCACAGACCTACTTGCACTTTATTCTGTCTTAAAACTGTTACAATTTGTTTCGTTGGGTTGTTGTTGTTTAAATGAATACTGACTAGCTAATTAAATGACTGCATCGTATGGGAGGCGCATTCCCAATCTCGTTGTACCCCTGTACAATGACAATAAAGATATATTGTATTGCATGATCGTTGGTCGGTGCGGACACGCACGATGGGCCGAAGGGCCTGTTTTCGTGCTGCATCTCTGAAACTGAACTAAGCTCAACCTAATGACACCCTTCCTCTGGCAGGGAAATCAGAACTGCACTCCAAGTGTGGTCTCACCAACGACTTGTACGGATTAATAATAATAATAATAATAATAATAATAATAATAATAATAATAATAATAATAATAATAATAATAATAATAATAATAATAATAATAATAATAATAATAATAATAATAATAATAATAATAATAATAATAATAATAATAATAATAATAATAATAATAATAATAATAATAATAATAATAATAATAATAATAATAATAATAATAATAATAATAATAATAATAATAATAATAATCCTTTTATTCGTCCCACAACGGGGAAATTTGCAAGGTTACAGCAGCAAAGTGGATAGCAAAGATAAATAAGCATTCATTAAAAAATAAAATAGCGGTAATTATCTTTATTTACTGGCCTGCTGGGAGCAGTGCTGGTTCTGCAGTCTGACGGCAGCAGGAAGGCAGGGCCTTCGATATCTCTCCCTCACACACAAGGGGTGAAGAAGTCTGTCACTGATGGAGCTGCTCAGTGCAGTGACAGTGTCCTGCATGGGGTGGGAGGATCATGTCCCAACCTTTGCGCTCAATGTCATTCCCAGTGTGTGCGGATGAACTGGTTCACGTCGAAGGTAGACACAAAATTGCTGGAGTAACTCAGCGGGTCAGGCAGCATCTCTGGAGAGAAGGAATGGGCGACGTTTTGGGTCGAGGCCCTTCTTCAGAATGAAGACTGTCCCAAAACGTCACCCATTCCTTCCCTCCAGAGAAGCTGCCTGACCCGCTGAGTTACTCCAGCATTTTGTTGCCAATCCAGCATCGTTGCCAATGGTTTTCTTGAGTCAGAGGGGGGTGAACCTGTGGAGTTCTTTGCCACAGAAGGCTGTGGAGGCCAAGTCAGGAGATATTTTTAAGGCAGAGATATATAGATTCTTGATTTGTACGGGGGGGGGGGGAGGTCAGGGGTTATGGGGAGAAGGCAGGAGAATGGGGTTAGGAGTTTAACCCCATTCGTTACTAGGTTAATTCCCAGAATGGCAGGACTGTCATATGTTGAAAGACTGGAGCGACTAGGCTTGTATACACTGGAATTTAGAAGGATGGGAGGGGATCTTATCGAAACGTATAAGATTATTAAGGGGTTGGACACGTTAGAGGCAGGAGACATGTTCCCAATGTTGGGGGTGTCCAGAACAAGGGGCCACAGTTTAAGAGTAAGGGGTAGGCCATTTAGAACGGAGATGAGGAAAAACCTTTTCAGTCAGAGAGTTGTGAATCTGTGGAATTCTCTGCCTCAGAAGGCAGTGGAGGCCAATTCTCTGAATGCATTCAAGAGAGAGCTAGATAGAGCTCTTAAGGATAGCGGAGTCAGGGGGTATGGGGAGAAGGCAGGAACAGGGTACTGATTGAGAATGATCAGCCATGATCACATTGAATGGCTGTGCTGGCTCGAAGGGCCGAATGGCCTCCTCCTGCACCTATTGTCTATTGTCTATAACCCCTGACCCCCCCCTGTACAAATCAAGAATCTATCTATCTCTGGGAGAGGTAGATTAGCCACGATTGAATGGCGGAGTAGACTTGATGGGCCGAATGGCCTAATTCTGCTCCTATCCATTTACGACCTTATGAAGGTCAGTGTGCCAAATGCCTTCTCCTGCACATTGTCCACCCGACTCACCACTTTAAGGGAACCGTGTACCTGTGCTCCCAAGTCTCCTTGCCCAGCAGAGGCAGGGGAGATACAGCTTGCATCTCGCTATGACTCACTGAATGTTACTATTTTCCTACGTATTGGGGAATGACATCTCTTCCACTCAGGTATGGAATTGCTCAAGCCACTCAGGTCAATTCGACCTTGCCCTCTGGACCAGGTAACTCTCTCAGCCAAGTAACATCAGATGGCTGAAAACGTTTCCATGAAATAAGAAGATAGACACAAAATGCTGGAGTAACTCAGCGGGACAGGCAGTCTGAAGAAGAGTCTCACCCCGAAACGTCACCCATTCCTTCTCTCCAGAGATGCTGCCTGTCCCGCTGAGTTACTCCAGCGTCTGCAGTTCCTTCCTCAACATTTCTATGAAATAACTTGTTCTAGGAAATAATCATTTATTACATCGGTAACGAGGTCCTCCGGGAACGCAGTCTGCAGCTAATCTGCATTAATTGTGCAGCAAATTCTGTTATCGGAAAGATATTGTTAAGCTGGAAAGCAAAGATACTAGAGGAGCAAGATGGACCACTCCTTCGAAATCGCCTATACTGAAGTGTAGTACGCAAAGGAGCGTAACGTCCGCCATTTTAGTAAGCAAAACCCACCGTTCGCTACGCCTCTCTCAGTGCAATCAGGGTTTTGGGGGAACAGTATGTGTGATGATACCATTAAAATGCAGAATATATCTCATCTATCAACTCACCGATTTTTGTTCTTTTTCTTTTTAAATGTTTCTGCAAGTTTCTGCCTACTAAAATGGCGCCGTGACGTACTACGGTTTTTAGGGTCGAGTGGTCTATCTTGCTCCTCTAGTATCTTTGCTGGAAAAGGTACAGAGCAGATTTACGAGGATGTTGCCAGAACTCAAGGGTAGAAACCGGAGCACCTGGAGAAAACCCACACGGTCACGGGGAGAACGTACAAACTCCATGCAGACAGCACCCGTAGTCGGGATGGAACCCGGGTCTCTGGCGCTGTGAGGCAGCAACTCTACTGCTGCGCCACCGTGCCACCCCTACTTTTGCATTAGTTCCCCTCACAAACGATGCAAACATTCTGTTAGCTCTCCTGGTTTCTTGCTGCAGTTGCACACTACCCCAACTGTGCCCCAAGACTCATAGATCCGTCTGCATCTCACAGATCCCTCTGCATCTCACAGATCCCTCTGCATCATCAAGAGTCAAGTCAGGAGTTTTTTATTGTCATGTGTCCAGAAACGGAACAATGAAATTCCTACATGCAGCAGCACAACAGATATCTAAACATAGTACTCTGTAAACCCATAACAATTAAAATATATATATACACACACACACACACACACATATACACACATCACACATACACACACCCACACACATGTACTCACACACACACATATACACATACACACACATATATACACACACTTAGAAAACACACACTTATACACACAGACATGCGATTGCTTATATACACACACACACACATATGCACACAAATATACACACATACGCACACACATACATATATACACACATACGCACACACATACACACACATACATATATACACACATACGCACA
Source organism: Rhinoraja longicauda (assembly GCF_053455715.1). Taxonomy (NCBI): domain Eukaryota; kingdom Metazoa; phylum Chordata; class Chondrichthyes; order Rajiformes; family Arhynchobatidae; genus Rhinoraja; species Rhinoraja longicauda. The sequence goes on from NC_135988.1 coordinate 5,404,285, forward strand.
CACATACACACACATACATATATACACACATACGCACACACACATACATATATACACATATATATATATACACACATACACACACACATATATATATATTTACACACATATACATATACACACACATATCTGTACACACACACACATATACACACATATATACATGCATGCACAGGCATATATACACACACACATATTATACACACATATATATACACACATATATATATATATACACGCATACACACATATTATACACACATATATATACACACACATATATATACACACGTACACACATATATACATACACTCATATACACATACACACACACGTCAGCAATCACTTCAGATAATGCATGACTTTGTTGCATTCCATGCCAAAATGGCTGACTTTCTACACCCACGTTATAGTCCCGTGTAACACCAGTAGTGCAGCCATTACTCTGAAGTCAATCAGCACGATTATTCTCCAACGTACCTGTGGAGAGGGCCCCAGGCCAGCATCTCGCTTCTCTCTCTCGTTCAGCTGTCGTGGGATTGTAATTTCGAAGGCAGAAAGCTTCGAAGTCTGATGTGAGGTTGGATGAAAATGGCCTGTTAAAAAAGAGGCAGGAATGAGAAACCATGAACAGTGTGAGAACATCACGGTGGCGCAGCGGGTAGAGCAGCTGCCTCACAGCGCCAGAGACCCGGGTTCGATCCCGACCTCGGGTGCTGTCTGTGTGGAGTTTGCACGTTCTCCCCGTGGGTTTTCTCCGGGTGCTCCGGTTTCCTCCCACATCCCAAAGACGGCGGGTTTGGTGGTTAATTGTCCCTCTGCAAATAGCCCTAAGTGGATGAGAAAGTGGGATAACGTACAACTAGTGTGAACGGGTGGTCGATGGGCCGAAGGTCCTGTTTCCATGCTGTATCTCACAGATTTATTGCCACATGTGCCCGTACAGTGAAATGCTGTTTTGCATCCAACCTGGTAAAACCTGGCAGCAGAACTCACCTAGGTAGTACAAACAAGTGGCATCAAAACTAAACTAAACTAAAAGGAAGATAGGCACAAAATGCTGGAGTAACTCAGCGGGTCAGGCAGCATCTCGGCAGAGAAGGAATGGGTGACGTTTCGGGTCGAGACCCTTCTTCAGACTGATGTCAGGGGAGGGGGCGGGACAAAGATAGGATGTAGTCGGAGATGGTAAGACTAGTGGGAGAACTGGGAAGGGGGAGGGGATAGAGAGCGGAAGCAAGGGCTATCTGAAGGTAGAGATCAATGTTCCTACCGCTGGGGTGTAAACTACCCAAGCGAAATATGGGGTGCTGTTCCTCCAATTTGCGCTGGGCCTCACTCTGACAATGGAGGAGGCCCAGGACAGAAAGGGCAATGGGGGAATGGGAGGGGGAGTTGAAGTGCTGAGGCACCGGGAGATGCTACTCAAGAGGGTTTAGTTTAGTTTAGAGATACAGCGCTGAAACAGGCTCTTCGGCCCACCGAGTCCGCACCGACCATCGATCCCCACACACTAACACTACCCTACACACACTAGGGACAATAATTTTAAATATCAAGCCAATTAACGTACATCTTTGGAGTGTGGGAGGAAACTGAAGATCTCGGAGAAAACTCCGAGGAGGGGAGAACGTACAAACTCCGTACAGACAGCACCCGTAGTCGGGATGGAACCCGGGTCTCTGGCGCTGTGAGGCAGCAACTCTACCGCTGCGCCACCATGCCGCCATGATTGTCAAATATACCAAGACGGGAACGATTCCTTGCTTGCATTATTCCAACAGGCTTGTTTTGCCAATGAATTATTGCTGCTGACCTTTAATAAAACATCAGCTAATGATTTTGTTCACTGCATTGATCACCTGAGGGCCAGCTCTCGTATGTAGTTCGGGTGAAGGGCCATGACCATGTCATCCACCTGACGAGAAACGAGTGAGTAATGTCTTTTCTTATTCCCAGTATTATATCCATGTTCTACTGGATACTCTTTGAAAACATGTTTCTCGTATGTCTGCTCATATGGAGAATAAAGTCTTTACAGTCACAGAGTGATGGAGTGTAGAAACAGGTCCTTCGGCCCAACTTGCCCACACCGGCCAACGTGTCCCAGCTACACTAGTCCCAGCATTTTGTCCATATCCCTCCAAACCTTTTTCTTTTAGAGATACAGCGCGGAAACAGGCCCTTCGGCCCACCGGGTCCGCGCCACCCAGCGATCCCCGCACATTAACACTATCCTACACCCACTAGGGACAATTTTTACATTTGCCCAGCCAATTAACCTACATACCTGTACGTCTTTGGAGTACCTGTCCTATCCACATACCTGTCTAACTGCTTCTTAAATGTTGGGATAGTCCCTTCCTCTGGACCCCACCCCCTCCCCTGACATCAGCCTGAAGGTCTCGACCCGAAACGTCACCCATTCCTTCTCTCCAGAGATGCAGCCTGACCCACTGTGTTACTCCAGCATTTTGTGTCTACCTTCGATTTAAACCAGCATCTGCAGTTTTTTTTTCCTAAACTAAACTGAACTTTCTTCCGGGGCAATTAAAAAATGCTGGCAACACAAGCAAAGTCCATAATCCATTAACACATGAAGAACAAATTGCTGGAGATTATTAAGGGGTTGGACACGTTAGAGGCAGGAAACATGTTCCCAATGTTGGGGGAGTCCAGAACCAGGGGCCACAGTTTAAGAATAAGGGGTAGGCCATTTAGAACTGAGATGAGGAAAAACTTTTTCAGTCAGAGAGTTGTGAATCTGTGGAATTCTCTGCCTCAGAAGGCAGTGGAGGCCAATTCTCTGAATGCATTCAAGAGAGAGCTGGATAGAGCTCTTAAGGATAGTGGAGTCAGGGGGTATGGGGAGAAGGCAGGAACGGGGTACTGATTGAGAATGATCAGCCATGATCACATTGAATGGCGGTGCTGGCTCGAAGGACCGAATGGCCTCCTCCTGCACCTATTGTCTATTGTCACTCAGAGAAGGGTCTGTTACAAACCTTTTCTCCATTGCCTCTCTCCTCTCACAAATCCCACGCTCCAGTGTTGAGCCAGCCACTTCTGTGTGTGTCCCACTGATGTTAGACAATTTAACTGTGAGGTCAAGTCAAGTCAATTTTATTTGTATAGCACATTTAAAAACAACCCACGTTGACCAAAGTGCTGCACATCTGATTAGGATAGGAGGAGCTGCAGATGCCAGAATCTTGCCCAGAACACAAAGTGCGAGAGTAACTCAGCGGGCCAGGCAGCAGAAGTTCATAAATGATAGGAGCAGAATTAGGCCCATCAGACCTACTCCGTCGTTCAATCATGGCTGATCTATCTTTCCCTCTCAACCCCATTCTCCTGCCTTCTCCCCACAACCCCCAACACCCGTACTAATCAGGAATCTATCTCTCTCTCTCTGATTGATTTGGCCTCCACAGCCTTCTGCGGCAATGAGTTCCACAGATTCACCACCCTCTGACTAAAGAAATTCCTTCTTAAAGGTACATCATTTTATTCTGAGGCTGTCACCGCTAGTCCTAGACTCTCCCACTAGTGGAAACATCCTCTCCACATCTACTCTCAGTTCATTTAAATCGAGGCTGAAGACTTTTCTGTTTGACGCTGACTCTTATTAAATCAAATAATTATTCATTTCTTAAAGTGCACTGTAACTTTTATTCTTGTATTTTATACCTGTCTTATTCTATTTTAGCTTGTTTTTATTTTCTATTCTCTTTAATGATGTTTTTAATTGCTTCTAATTGCTCTTTAATGTTTGATGTAAAGCACTTTGAATTGCCTTGTTGCAGAAATGTGCTGTATAAATAAACTTGCCTTGCCTTGCCTTGCCTTGCCTTGCCTTGCCTTGCCTTGCCTTGCCTTGCCTTGCCTTGCCTTGCCTTGCCTTGCCTTGCCTTGCCTTGCCTTGCCTTGCCTTGCCTTGCCTTGCCTTGCCTTGCCTATGCATATGCATCTTTGGAGGACATGGATAGGCGATGGTTTGGGTCAGACTGGACTGGTCTTTTAGTTTGAAGAAGGGTCCCGACCTGAAAAGTCACCCATCCATGTCCTGCAGAGATGCTGCCTGACCTGAGTTACTCCAGCACTTTGGTGTTCTGTGTAAGGTGAAGGGTGTATCCAACATCATTGAGCCTACTCCCTAGAACAAAACAGCCCACCAAACCCTTCCAATTCCTATTCCTGTGCCTCAATTAGTCACATTACTGATGTTGCGAAATAGAAAAAAATGTTCGGAATTGTTATTCATGAAAGACAGCAAACAATGGCGTTACCATCGTTACTTTTTTTGCACATCTTTCATTCATTTGTTCCAATATCTCTCCACATCACCTCCTGTTTCCAACTCCCCTGACTCTCAGTCTGAAGAAGGGTCTCGACCCCAAAACGTCGCCCATTCCTTTTCTCCACAGATGCTGCCTGTCTGACCCGCTGAGTTACTCCAGCTTTTTTTGTCTATCTTCCCTATATATGATTCTTCATGATTCCTGCATCATGAGCAGGCAGATTATGTTCGGCATGACCTGTGTTGTGCAGTGACTGCAATAAAGTGCAGGAAGGCAGTGACACTTTGGCTCAGTCTGCACTAAACCTCAGCTGGGCAGGGGCCCAGAACAAGGGGCCACAGTATAAGAATAAGGGGTAGGCCATTTAGAACTGAGATGAGGAAAAACTTTTTCAGTCAGAGAGTTGTGAATCTGTGGAATTCTCTGCCTCAGAAGGCAGTGGAGACCAATTCTCTGAATGCATTCAAGAGAGAGCTGGATAGAGCTCTTAAGGATAGCGGAGTCAGGGGGTATGGGGAGAAGGCAGGAACGGGGAATGATCAGCCATGATCACACTGAATGGCGGTGCTGGCTCAAAGGGCCGAATGGCCTCCTCCTGCACCTATTGTCTATTGTCTATTTACACAAAGAACTCCTTTAAGGCTGCAACACCACTCTCTCTAAGCCCCAAGAGATGGGGGGATTCTGGCTTGCCTGGCGAAGTTTGAGTTGATCATTTTCATATCAAAGGATCCCTGCTCACCGCAACGCATTGCACATTAAAAGAGTTTAACACCACCCTCCCCGACCAGACTTGCCGTGGGCATCTCAATGTGTCACAGGAATTAGTTAGGGGCACGAAGGTAGACTCAAAATGCCGGAGTAACTCAGCGGGACAGGCAGCATCTCTGGAGAGAAGGAATAGGTGACGTTTCGGGTCGAGACTGAAGAGGGGACTCTCTCCAGTTTAAAGCAGTTCTTTAGTCAGAGGGTGGTGAATCTGTGGAATTCTTTGCTGCAGAAGGCTGTAGAGGCCAAGTCAGTGGATAGTTTTAAGGCAGAGATATATACATATATATTTGTCCCACACCGGGGAAATTTGCAGTGTTACAGCAGCAAAGTGGATAGCAAGAGACATTCATTATAAATAAAAGTAAAGATAAGGATAATTGTCATCATTTACTGTGGGTTTTTTTAAATTGTTACTGTTGACTGGTCTGTCGACTCTTCTGCTGGGAGCAGTGCTGGTTGTGCAGTCTCACAGCAGCGGGAAGGAAGGGCCTCCGATATCTCTCCTTCACGCACTTGGGGTGAAGGAGTCTGTCACTGAAGGAGCTACTCAGTGTAGTGACAGTGTCCTGCATGGGGTGGGAGTCATTGTCCAGCAGCGATGTTAACTTTGCCATCATCCTCCTCTCTCCCACCACCTGCACTGATTTTTTTTGGATTTTTTTTTAGAGATACAGCGCAGAAACAGGCCCTTCGGCCCACTGGGTCCGCGCCGCCCAGCGATCCCCGCACGCTAACACTATCCTACACCCACTAGGGACAATTTTTACATTTGCCCAGCCAATTAACCTACATACCTGCACGTCTTTGGAGTGCGGGGGGGAAACCGAGATCTCGGAGAAAACCCACGTAGGTCCCGGGGAGAACGTACAAACTCCGTACAGACGGCGCCCGTAGTCAGGATCGAACCTGAGTCTCCGGCGCTGCATTCGCTGTAAGGCAGCAACTCTACCGCTGCGCCACCGTGCCGACAAGTCAAGGTAGATAGATTCTTGATTAGTGCGGGTGTCAGTGGTTATGGGGAGAAGGCAGGAGAATGGGGTTAGGAGGGAGAGATAGATCTGCCATGAGTGAATGGTGGAGTAGACTTGATGGGCCGAATGGCCTAATTCTGCTCCTATTCCTTATGAAACCAGCATCTGCAGTTCCTTCCTGCGCTTTAGTTGGGGGGGGGTCAGGTCACCTCGTGAGCAGCTGTCTTCCAGCCCCTTCAGTAATTAGCGTGGCTCTGCAGACATACACAGACGCCAAAGTACACAGACTGCTCAGCGGGTCGAGCAGCATCTGTGGTGGCAAAGCCACGGCCAACGACTGCCTGCCCTGCTGAGTTCATCCAGCACTGGCTTTTTTCTCGCCCTGAGGTGCCCCGCGGCACAGGTGCCGTGCCAGCGGAACCTGGGACCTGCCTGGAGGACCCGAATACTGAGCGGACCACAGAACTGGGGAACAGGAAGGCTGGGCAGATGGTGTCTTCCCAGCTGTTATCAGGCAACTGAACCATGCTCTCACCAGCTAGAATGCAGTCCATTAGGCTTTAGCGATACAATGCGGACACAGGCCCATCGGCCCACCGAGTCGGCATTGGCCAACGATCCCCGTACACAAGCACTATCCTACACACTCTTGGGACAATTTACAATTTCACCAAAGCCAATCAACCTACAAACCTGTACGTCTTCGAGGTGTGGGAGGAAACCGGAGCACCCGGAGAAAACCCACGTGGTCACAGGCAGAACGTACATACTCCAAACAGAAACCCCCCCGTAGTCAAGATCGAACATGGGTCTCTGGCGCTGTAAAGCCCCAACTCTACCGCTGCGCCACTGTGCCGCCCCGCCTGCCATCTGCCTCATTGGAGACCTCTAAACTATCTTTAATCGGGCTTTATCTTGCACTAAATGTTGTACTCTTTATCATTTATCTGTGCTCTGTGGACAGCTTGATTGAAATCACGTATAGTCTTTTCTTTGACTGGAAAGCACACACAAACAAAAGCCTTTCACTGTACCTCGGTACGTGGAACAATAACGAAGTAAACTAGACAAGTTTACAGTTATAGTTTTATAGAGGGCGGCACGGTGGCGCAGCGGTAGAGTTGCTGACTTACAGCGAATGCAGCGCCTGAGACTCAGGTTCGATCCCGACTACGGGCGCCGTCTGTACAAAGTTTGTACGTTCTCCCCGTGACCTGCGTGGGTTTTCTCCGAGATCTTCGGTTTCCTCCCACACTCCAAAGACGTACAGGTTTGTAGGTTAATTGACGGGGTAAATGTAAAAATTGTCCCTAGTGTGTGTAGGATAGTGTTAGTGTGCGGGGATCGCTGGGCGGCGCGGACTCGGTGGGCCGAAGGGCCTGTTTCCGCGCTGTATCTCTAAATCTAAATCTAAAAACTAACCGACACTCTCATGGTACACATGAAAATAAATGTTTATTTACTCTACCTCTACACCTGCCAATTATAAACTAAATTAAACTACGCTATTTCGGTACACTTGGCAATAATAAACGAAACTAAACGACACTATCGTGGTGTAAATGACAATAATGTACAACTAAACTACACTACCTCGGCATTCGTGACAATAACAATCTAGTCTGAAGAAGGGTCTCGACCCGCAACGTCACCCATTCCTTCTCTCCAGACATGCTGCCTGACCCGCTGAGTTACTCCAGCATTTTGTGTCTACCTTCGATTTAAACCAGCATCTGCAGGTTTTTTTTCCTAGACTAAACTAAACTACCTCGGTACGCTTGACAATAAACTAACCTACACTTGACAATAATAAACTCCACTAAACTACCTCACTACACGTGACAATAGTGAGCTAAACGCACGCCACTGTCGTGGTACACGTGACTATAATATACAACTAAACTACACTACCTCGGTATTCGTGACAATGGCAATCTGGACTAAACCAAACTTGACAATAAAGAACTGAACTACCTCAGAACACTCAACAATAATTAACTGAACTAAGTTAAACTACCTCGCTGCACGTGACAGGTGTGACTGGAAGAGCTGGAAGACCCTCAAAAGGCTTCGTAGGCCGATCCAAGGCCAATATGAGCCAATGGGGCGATGCAGGTGTGGCAGACACAGAATGTGAATGTGGAACATCTGTACGATCCATGCCACACCTGCTAAGGTGCCCACTTCTCGGTGAACAAGGCTGCCTGGAAGATCCAGTGGTGGCCAACGAGAAGCCTGCCCACTGTGCAAGAGCCTGGCCCAACATTTGAAACAGAGATGATGGACGCGAAAGAAGAACAATAATGAACTGAACAACACTACCTCGAGATTCATGACAATAACAATGTAGACTAAACTACACCAAACTACCTCGGTACACTTGGCAATAAACTAAATTACACTTGGCAACAATAAACAGAACTAAATTAATCTATCTTGGTACACTCGGCAATGATAAACTAAACTGAACTACACGACATTTGATATACATGACTATAATGAACCACACTACACTACCTCAGTACACGTGACAATAGACAATAGACAATAGGTGCAGGAGGAGGCCATTCGGCCCTTCGAGACAGCACCGCCATTCAATGTGATCATGGCTGATCATTCTCAATCAGTTCCCCGTTCCTGCCTTCTCCCCATACCCCCTGACTCCGCTATCTTTAAGAGCTCTATCCAGCTCTTTCTTGAATGCATTCAGAGAATTGGCCTCCACTGCCTTCTGAGGCAGAGAATTCCACAGATTCACAACTCTGACTGAAAAAGATTTTCCTCATCTCCGTTCTAAATGGCCTACCCCTTATTCTTAAACCAGTGCCATGCAGGAGTTAGGAAGAACACCTGACTCAAGGCAGGAAGTCACAGTTTTAGGAAGGTGATAACGATCTTGCTTAATTAACGATGATTGGAGCAAGCGGATCAAAGTGACCTGTTCAGGAAGGCAGGATGCAGAAACGGTTTGGGTGGGGTTAGGAAATGATAAAGGGAATAAGTCTCTTGTGTGAGCAAGGTGCAGTCCCATAAAAACAACCAAACAGTAGGACAGAGTGTAAAAATGGAAAAAAAAACACTGGTCATTAAGGTGCAATGGTAATGGTACGAGATTTTAATCTACATTGGTTCAGGTAAAATCAAATGGCAAACACTGCTTAGGTTTGGAGTTATTATTGTTACGTGTACCGAGGTACCGTGAAAAGCTTTGTTTCGCACGCTGTAAATAAAATAAAATAAATAAACTCAAGGCCATTACACTGGGCCGTTGTCATGACGATAGGAACTGCAGGTGCTGGTTTGCCAAAAAAAGACCTAAAGTGCTGGAGTAACTCAGCGGGTCAGGCAGCATCACTGGAGAACATGGGCAGGCGACGTTTTGGTTCGTTAGACTGATTGAAGGGGTTGTGGGAGGTGAAGTCAAATACATTAGGTAGAGCGAAGGGAGACGAGAGATTTAACAGAGCAGAGAGATTGTATCAGATGACTGTGGAATTCTCGATGCAGGCCCAGTTCCAGCGAACCTCCAGATTCAGGGACAGTTTCTTCCCAGCAGTTCTCAGGCAACTGAACCATCCTACCGCCAACTAGAGAGTGGTCCCGAACTACTATCTACCTCATTAGTGACCCTCGGGCTATCTTTGATTGGACTTTCCTGGCTTTATCTTGCACTGAACGTTATTCAAATCATTCTCTTTATCATGTCCCTGTACATTGCAGATGGCTCGATGGTAATCATCTTTCTGGATAGCACGCAGCACAAAAGCTTTTCACCGTAGCTCGGCACGCGTGACTATAAACTAAAACTCATCTTTCTGTGGGAAGAACACACAGAGTCGTCAAGATCCTGCAACATCTAGCAGGGCTTGGAGAGTTCGTCGAGAGTTTTCAGTTCCGTTTCTTTCAACAGACATTGTGAAGACAAGCAGAGACCAGGCTTGCCCAGAGATAGACACAAACAGCTGGAGTAACTCGGCGGGACAGGCAGCATGTCTGGAGAGAAGGAATGGGTGACGTTTCCGGTCGAGACCCTTCTTCGGACCCGAGACGTCACCCTTTCCTTCTCTCCAGACATGCTGCCTGTGCTGCTAAGTTACTCCAGCTTTTTGTGTCTATCTTCGGTTTAAACCAGCATCGGCAGTTCCTTCCGACACATTTCACCAAGCTTAAACAGACCAGGTGCAGGAAGCACGAACAGATTAATTAATGGTGTAGGAAAGAACTGCAGATGCCAGTTTAAATCGAAGGTAGACACAAAATGCTGGTGTAACTCAGCGGGTCAGTCAGCATCTCGGGAGAGAAGGAATGGGTGACGTTTCGGGTCGAGACCCTTCTTCGGACTGATGTCAGGGGACTGGGGATTAATTAATGGTCTGGATAAGAAGGAACTGCAGATGCTGGTTTATACCGAAAAAAGACATAAAAGAACATGAAGACAGGTGATCTCATGGAAGTGTATAAGATCATGAGGGGAATAGATAGGGTGAATTCACAGTCTTTTACCTAAGTTTGGAGAATCAATAATCAAAGGACATCGGATTAAGGTGAGAGGAGAAAGATTTAATAGAAACCTGAGAGGCAACTTTTTCACTAAGATGATGGGAGGTGTATGGAACAAGCTGCCGGAGGAGGTAGTTGAGGCACGGACTATCCCAATGTTTAAGAAACCGTTAAACAGGTGCATGGATAGGACAGGTTTGGAGGGATTTGGGCCAAATGCGGGCAGGTGGGACTAGTGGGGCTGGGACATTATGGCTGGTGTGGGAAAGTTGGGCCGAAGGGCCTGTTTCCACACCATATCACTCTATGACTCGAAGGAATGTTTACTGTAGATGCAATTTATTGCATGGTAACTTCAAAACACCACCATAAGCTACATTGAAGATTGAGTAACTCTACTCAGAATATATAATTCTCCCTGATTCCAGCATCGTGAGCAGATAAATTCATAGTCATAGTGGAAACAGGCCCTTCGGCCCAACTCGCCCACACCGGCCAACATGTCCCAGCTACACCTGTCCCACCTGCCTGCGCTTGGTCCATATCCCTCCAAACCAGTCCTATCCATGTAGCTGTGTAACTGTTTCTTAAACGTCCCTGCCTCAACTACCTCCTCCGGCAGCATGTTCCATACACCCACCACCCTTTGTGTGAAAATGTTACTCCTCAGATTCCTATTAAAGTTTTTCCCCTTCACCTTAAACCTATGTAACTCTGGTCCACGATTCACCTACTCTAGGCAAGAGACTCTCTGCATCTACCCAATCTATTCCTTTCAAGATTTTATATACCTCTATAAGATCCCCCCTCATCCTCCTGCGCTCCAAGGAATAGAGACCCAGCCTACTCAACCTCTCCCTACAGCTCACACCCTCTAGTCCTGGCAACATCCTCGTAAATCTTCTCTGTGCCCTTTCCAGCCTCACAACATCTTTCCTATAACATGGTGCCCAGAACTGAACACAATACTCTAAATGTAGTCTCTCCAACGTCTTATACAACTGCAACATGACCTCACAACTTCTATACTCAAGACTGATGAAAGCCAATGTGCCAAAGGCCTTTTGGACCACCCTATCAATCTGCGACTTCACCTTCAATGAACCATGCACCTGCACTCCTCGATCCCTCTGCTCTACAACACTAGGGCGGCACGGCGGTGGAGTTGCTGCCTTACAGCGAATGCAGCGCCGGAGACTCAGGTTCGATCCTGACTACGGGCGCCGTCTGTAAGGAGTTTGTACGTTCTCCCCGTGACCTGCATGGGTTTTCTCCGAGATCCTCGGTTTCCTCCCACACTCCAAAGACGTACAGGTATGTAGGCTAATTGACTGGGTAAATGTAAAAATTGTCCCTAGTGTGTGTAGGATAGTGTTAATGTGCGGGGAACGCTGGGCGGCGCGGACAAGGTGGGCCGAAGGGCCTGTTTCCGCGCTGTATCTCTAAATCTAAATCTAAATCTAAATCTAAACTACCCAAAGCCCGACCATTCATTGTGTCGGTCTTGCCCATGTTAGACTTCCCAAAATGCAACACCTCATAGTTCTCTGTATTAAATTCCATCAACCATTCCTCAGCCCATCTGGCCAATCGATCAAGCTGCTGCAACTTTTCACAACCAACTTTGAAATGTCTGCAAAAACCACCCACTTTTGTATTCAAAAGTCAGCAAACTTGCTAATCTTGCCCTGTATGTTCTCATCCAAATCAGTGATGTAAATGACACACAGCCAGGAGGCCCAGCACTGAACTCTGAGGCACACCACTGGTCACAAGATATATTATGTTCGGCATGACCTGCGTTGTGCAGAGGCTGCACTAAAGTGCAGGAAGGCGGTGACACTTTGGCTCAGTCTGCACTAAACCTCAGCTTGGCTGTTTACACAAAGAACTCCTTTAAGTCCGCAACACCACCCTCTCTCTAAGCCCCAAGAGATGGGGGATTCTGGCTTGCCTGGCGGAGTTTGAGTTGATCATTTTCATATCAAAGGGTACATGCTCACCACAACGCATTGCTCTGCACATTAAAAGAGTTTAACACCACCCTCCCCGACCAGCGTCAAACATATTAGCTGGAGCGTCAGTAAGCTTGCAGCTGCTAGCCATACAGCGGGCTAAGCACACCTGCCACCAGGCAGCAAGTGTTTCGGAATGAACTGCAGATGCTGGTTTACATCAAAAATTGGCGTAACTCCATCGATGATGGAGTAACTCAGCAGGACAGGCAGCATCTCTTCTCTCCACAGAGATACTGCCTGTCCCGCTGAGTTACTCCGGCATTTTGTGTCTATCTTCGGCATAAACCAGCATCTGCAGTTCCTTCCGATGCATCCCAGTCCGAAGACAGGTTCTGACCCGAAATGTCACCTGTCCATGTCCTCCAGAGATGTTGCCTGTCCCGCTGAGTTACTCCAGCATTTTGCGTCTATCTTCGCCATCGGGCAACAAGTCTGGAGAATGATGCAAAGGTCCTTGCTACCATTCACCCCAAACAACTCCATAACCGACTGGCTGATTTACAGACTGTTCCCAGGGACACTTTAACTTTCAGAGTTTAAGGACTGCCTCAAAGTGTCCCTCAAAGACTTGGACATCAACCTCAGCACTTGGGAGTCTCTTGCTCTGGACCGTCCAACCTGGCGTAGCAAGCTCACCACAGCAGAGAACAGACGCACTGCAGAGGCCCAGAGGAAACGCACTGCGCGCAAGGCCCGGGCTACCTCCACTTCCACTGCAGCACCCATCCACTTGTGTCCTACGTGTGGGAGTGCCTTCCGGGCCCGGATTGGCCTCACCAGTCACTTCCGGACCCACAGTCACCAATCCTCCAACTGAAAGTGAAGTCATGGTCATCTTCCAACCCGAAGGACGAACAACAGTCTAGAGATACAGTGCGGAAACAGGCCCTTTGGCCTACCGAATCTGCTTCGACCAGTGAACACCCTGTACACTAACCTACACACACACACACACGGGACAATTTCACAACTTTACCAAAGCAAATTAAGCTACAAACATGTACATCTTTGGAGTGTGGATGGAAACTGGAGCACCTGGAGAATGGACAATGGGAGACTGACATCGAGCGCTGCTGGAAGGTCATCAACTCGGTGAAAGACGCCCTCTGGTCTGCCCGAGCTTTGTTGACCTCCCAGCGGAGCGAGATGTCCAGTCGGGGAATGTTGCCGTCTGGCCCGCTGCAGACTGCAGGAGTACGTGCTGAGGGACGCACTGAAGCTTGGTGCAGCCAACGCCAAGGCCCTGTGGGGGAGGACCACAGTCTAGGGGCCTTCCGCTGCTGGACATTGAGGGGCAGAATCCGGTGCGGACACCCAAAAGTTCACAAGTTATAGGAGAATAACTGCAGATGCTGGTACAAATCGAAGGTATCACAAAATGCTGGAGTAACTCATTGGGTCAGGCAGCATCTCAGGACAATAGACAATAGGTGCAGGAGGAGGCCATTCGGCCCTTCGAGCCAGCACCGTCATTCAATGTGATCATGGCTGATCATTCTCAATCAGTACCCCGTTCCTGCCTTCTCCCCATAACCCCTGACTCCGCTATCCTTAAGAGCTCTATCTAGCTCTCTCTTGAATGCATTCAGAGAATTGGCCTCCACTGCCTTCTGAGGCAGAGAATTCCACAGATTCACAACTGAAAAAGTTTTTCCTCATCTCAGTTCTAAATGGCCCACCCCTTATTCTTAGACTGTGGCCCCTGGTTCTGGACTCCCCCAACATTGGGAACATGTTTCCTGCCTCTAACGTGCCCAACCCCTTAATAATCTTATACGTTTCGATAAGATCCCCTCTCATCCTTCTAAATTCCAGTGTATACAAGCCTAGTCGCTCCAGTCTTTCAACATATGATAGTCCCGCCATTCCGTGAATTAGCCTAGTAGAATCTAGGAGAGAAGGAATGGGTGACATTTCTGGTCGAGACCCTTCTTCAGTTATAGGAATAGAATTAGGCCATTCGGCCCATCGAGTCCACTCCGCCGTTCAACCATGGCTGATCTCTGCCTCCCAATCCCATTTGCCTGCCTTCTCCCCACAACCCTTGACACACGTTCTAATCAAGAATTTGTCTATCTCTGCCTTAAAAATATCCACTGACTTGGCCTCCACAGCCTTCTGTGGCAATGAGTTCCACAGATTAACCACCCTCTGACTAAAGAAGTTCCTCCTCACCTCCTTTCGAAAAGAGCGCCCTTTAATTCTGAGGCTGTGACCTCTGGTCCTAGACTCTCCCACCAGTGGAAACATCCTCTCCACATCCACTCTATCTAAGCCTTTCATTATTCTGTAAGTTTCAATGAGGTCCCCCCTCACCCTTCTAAACTCCAGTGAGTACAGGCCCAGTGCCGACAAACGCTCATCATGTGCTGACCCACTCATTCCTGGGATCGTTCTTGTAAACCTCCTCTGGACCCTCTCCAGAGCCAGCACATCCTTCCTCAGATATGGGGCCCAGACGTGCTCACAGTATTCCAAATGTGGCCTGACCAGCACCTTATGGAGCCTCAGCATTACATCTCTGTTACAGCATTACACCCCACGCCCCCACCTCAAACAAGGGTAGGGTTAACACCCCAAGGGGCCACACAGGGGGCAAGGATACTTGCTTTAGCAATAGATTGAGAACA
>NC_135988.1:5424476-5426383 GCF_053455715.1 Rhinoraja longicauda
ATGGCTGATCATTCTCAATCAGTACCCCGTTCCTGCCTTCTCCCCATACCCCCTGACTCCGCTATCCTTCAGAGCTCTATTCAGCTCTCTCTTGAATGCATTCAGAGAATTGGCCTCCACTGCCCTCTGAGGCAGAGAATTCCACAGATTCACAACTCTCTGACTGAAAAAGTTTTTCCTCATTTCAGTTCTAAATGGCCCTACCCCTTATTCGTAAACTGTGGCCCCTTGTTCTGGACTCCCCCAACATTGGGAACATGTTTCCTGCCTCTAACGTGTCCAACCCCTTAATAATCTTATGCGTTTCGGTCGAGACCATTTCTCCAGAGATGCTGCTTGTCCCACTGATTTACTCCGGCATTTTGTGCCTGTCTTCAGTGTCAGCCAGCATCTGCAGTTCCTTCCGACACCTAGTGTGTAGGTGATGGGGAGATACGTGGGAGTCAAAGGGACTAGTTTCCATGGGCATCTCGGTTGGCATGGAGTGGGGTGAAAACCAGGGACACTCAAGGGAATTCCCATGTGGTCAGAAGGAGAACGTGCAAACTCCACACAGAATGGAAACTTGTTCCGTTCAACAGTATCAACAATAGATGAATCCAAACACACTGGAAGTGCCAACACTGAACAATGCAACACCTGGGCCAACCTGATCTCCCGGTTGCTAAAGACATTAATTCTCCTCCCCATTCCCACACTGACCTTTCTGTCCTGGGGCCTCCTCCATTGTCAGAGAGACAATGCAGATTGGAGGAACAACATCTCCTATTTCGCTTGGGCAGCTTACACCCCAGCGGTATGTTCAGTATATCGATTTCTCTAACTTCATTGTTCTGTATCCCTCTACATCATCGCCTGTTATCTCACGTTTCCCTTTCCCGCGACTTTCAGTCTGAAGAAGGTTCTCGACCCGAAACATCACCCATTCCTTCTCTCCAGAGATGCTGCCCGACCCGCTGAGTTACTCCAGCTTTTTGTGTCTTGTGGGTTCTTTATTGGCACCTGTACCAGGTGCCGTGAGATACACTTTTTGCACGTGGCTCACCAAGACCATCCCCGTACATGAGCACAAGCAGGTTCGCTAGTTACAGGAGTAGAGTTAGGCCATTCGGCCCATCGTGTCTGCTCCGCCATTCAATCATGGCTGATCTCCGCCACCTAATCCCACCTAAATGCTTCTGCAAATAGACCCCAGTGGGTAGGATGGAGGGAAGCATTTACAGAGGACAGTGGGGGAAAACCGGAGCGCCCGGAGGAAACCCACGCGGTCACGGGGAGAATGTGCAATCTTGTACAGGGAGCACACGAGGTGGTGATCGAACCCCGGCGCTGTGAGGCAGCAGCCTTTACCCGCTGCACGGTGGCTCAGCGGTAGAGTTGCTGCCTTACAGCGAATGCAGCGCCGGAGACCCGGGTTCGATCCCGACTACGGGCACCGTCTGTACGGAGTTTGTACGTTCTCCCCGTGACCTGCGTGGGTTTTCTCCGAGATCTTCGGTTTCCTCCCACACTCCCAAAGACATACAGGTATGTAGGTTAATTGACTGGGTAAATGTAAAAATTGTCCTTAGTGGGTGTAGTGATAGTGTTAGTGTGCGGGGATCGCTGGGCGGCGCGGACAAGGTGGGCCGAAGGGCCTGTTTCCGCGCTGTATCTCTAAAAAAATCTAAAATCTAAATTAAACGTGGTCCCATGGATGGGGAAGCTCTCCCCCTGCCTCCCTCCCCCTCCCTCCCTCCCTCCCCTCCCTCCCTCTCTCTCCCTCCCTCCCTCCCTCCCCTCCCCTCCCTCCCAAGGAGAGTGTACATTTTCCATTCTGCTCTTTTTCTTTTTAAAAAAGAAAAACAATCATGTTCACACCGATGGCAGAACACAATCGCACCCATTAGCTCAGCCAGAGCAGAAGT
>NC_135988.1:5801883-5826883 GCF_053455715.1 Rhinoraja longicauda
CCCAGTGTATTTCAGATCACACTAATCAGGCAAAACACACCGCATTTGTGTGCCAGCGCGTTCTAAATGGATGAAAGGCTTTCTGCTTCAAGACGGCACTAAACCTCTGCACTGGTACAGAGGTGATAATTCATATCATTTCAGAAACCTGACGGGTGGCACAGGGATGAAAGGGAGAGCCCGGAAACTGAACGCTCGGCAGCGAAAGTCACGTCGGAGTGGGCTTACTCCAGCTTGTTTTGGAAAACAACGTAGAACACAGGTGCAGGAGGAGGCCATTCGGCCCTTCGAGCCACCACCGCCATTCAATATGATCATGGCTGATCATCCACAATCAGTACCCCGTTCCTGCTTTCTCTGCATATCCCTTGATTCTGTTAGCTCCAAGTGCTATATCTAACCCCCTCTTGAATACGACATAGAAACTAGGTGCAGGAGTAGGCCATTCCACCCTTCGAGCCACCACCGCCATTCAATATGATCATCCAAAATCGGTTCCTTGTTCCTGCTTTCTCTGCATATCCCTTGATTCCGTTAGCATTAAGTGCTATATCTAACTCTCTCTTGAATACATCCAGTGAATCGGCCTCCACTGCCTTCTGTGGCAGAGAATTCCACAGATTCACAACTCTCTGGGTGTCAATGTTTTTCCTCGTCTCAGTCCTAAATGGCCGGCCCCTTATTCTTAAAACTACGTGACCCCTGGTTCTGGACTCCCCCCAACATCGGGAACATTTTCCCTGCATCTAGCTTGTCCAATCCCTTAAGAATTGTAAATGTTATCCATTGTACTTTGATTGCAAGATAGAAAATGCAATTTTGCAATCATGCTCCTTACTGGGTTTTTTTTTTTTAAACAAAGTGCTTTGTTCCCTCCAAAGGGACTAAAGGTACATTGTACTTCTCTTAATTTTCTTCATGCACTTTAAGTTGCACATTTTCTACAATTACCAGCGGATCGAATAAACGAGCAGTTTCAGAGGGATCTTGTGTATGTTTTACATAATGCAAAGTGAAACACTCCGTGCAGGAAGGGACTGCAGATGCTGGTTTATATTGACGATAGACACAAAGTGCTGGAGTAGCCCAGCAGGGCAGGCAGCATCTCTGGAGAACATGGATGGGTGACGTTTCGGGTTGGAACCCTGCTTCAGACTGAAAGTAGAGGGAGGTGGGGCGGGGGAGAACTGATTGATTAGTATGCGTGTCAGGGGTTATGGGGAAACATAGAAAATAGGGGCAGGAGTAGGCCATTCCACCCTTCCAGCCACCACCGCCATTCAATATAATCATGGCTGATCATCCAAAATCAGTACCCAGTTCCTGCTTTCTCCCCATATCCCTTGATTCCGTTAGCCCTAAGAGCTATTTCTGACTCTCTCTTGAATACATTCAGTGAATTGGCCTCCACTGCCTTCTGCGGCAGAGAATTCCACAGATTCACAATTCTCTGGGTGAAAAGGTTTTTCCTCATCTCAGTCCTACGTGGCCGACCCCTTATTGTTAAACGGTGACCCCTTGGTGTGGATTCCCCCAGCATTGGGAACATTTATTCCTGCATCTAGCCTGTCCAATCCCTTAGGAATTTTTGTATGTTTCCATAAGATCCCGTCTCATACTTCTAAATGGAGAAGGCAGGAGAATGGGGTTAGGAGGGAGAGATAGATCAGCCACGATTGAATGGCGGAGTAGACTTGATGGGCCGAATGGCTCAATTCTGCCCCTATCGCTGATGACCTTATGAACAGGAGGTCAGAAAAGGCCAGAAGAAAATCAGGGCCGACAACAGATGACCAAGGAAGGGTCATTCACAAAATGCTGGAGTAACTCAGCAGGTCAGGCAGCATCTCGGGAGAGAAGGAATGGGTGACGTTTCGGGTCGAGACCCTTCTTCGAGACCCAAGGAAGGGCGGAGGCCACAATGGCCCATTGTTGACCGGGGAAGAGGTGCCCACGAAGGGACACGGGGAACCATTCGCCGGCTTGGGCACTCGGTACCAGCAATCTGTCCTACAAAATCTCCCGTAACTAACTAACTAACTAACCAGCAGCACCGGCCAAGACTGGGAGATGAGTCTGGTCCAGAGTCACGATGCTTCTCCCACTTCCACACCAAGTGAGTGGCTGTCATTTCAAAGTCAATGTCTCGGAAGGAACTGCAGATAGACGCTGGTTTACACCGAAGATAGAAACAAAATGCTGGAGCAACTCAGCGGGTCAGGCAGCATCTCCGGATAGAAGGAATGGGTGACGTTTCGGGTCGAGACCCTTCTTCAAGCAGTATGCTTTGCCCAAGACTTTGCAAAACCCACAGATTAGAAAGATCAGTTTGAAGAAGGGTCTCGACCCGAAGCGTCACCCATTCCTTCTCTCCTGAGATGCTGCCTGACCTGCTGAGTTACTCCAGCATTTTGTGAATAAATACCTTCGATTTGTACCAGCATCTGCAGTTATTTTCTTATAGATTAGAAAGGCACTGACTGTATTCCTTCATTTTTTTTGTTTCCCTCCGTTTCCCTCTCCTCTCCTCTCTCCCCATCTCCTCTTCTCTCCTCTCCTTTCCTCTTCTCCTCTTCTCCTCTTCTCCTCTTCTCTCCTCTCTCCTCTCTCTCTCCATCTCCTCTCTCTCTCCATCTCCTCTCTCCTTCTCTCCCCCTCTTCTCTCTCCTCTCTCTCCTCTTCTCTCTCTCCTCCTCTCTCCATCCTCTTCTCTTTCTCTCCTCTTCTCTCTCTCTCCTCTTCTCTCTCTCTCCTCTTCTCTCTCTCTCTCTCCTCTTTTCTCTCTCCTCCTCTCTCTCCTCTCCCATTATGAACAGCAAAACCCAGTTGTGGACGCCAGAACTAGCCAGGGGCAACAATAAACAGAGCTGCTCGCTTCTAAAAGGAGTTCGGCAGAATCTGGTCAATTCAAACCAGCTGCCAAATATGAACTTACATTTATCGCCCTTGCTCTGTGCAGCGATAGCATTTACCAGCACGTGTTCCCACTAACCAATCTGGCATTTCTTTTAACCCTGCTTATTTGACCTCTACGTTTGCAACAAAAAAAACCCCCACAAAACAAAAACAAATGAGGATCAATCATGAAGTTCAGCATTTGCACGTTTTTAATTGTTTCTGTCCGCCAGGAAAATCAACCTTCACGAGTACCGTGAACACCCAAGTTATTTAATTTTGTATTCGAGTACATCATAAATGTTCAATGCGCGGCGGCAGCAGATTGATACTGACTCTGCAATGGCTCAATACCCCAGCAATTCCCTCCTGTGTCACTTTACACAATGTGTGGCAGTCATTTTTTTGTTTGAAACCACAAGCCATGCTACTGTGTGTGTCTGTCTGTGTGTGTGTGTGTGTGTGTGTGTGTTTTTGTGTTTGGAAATGTGGTTCTCCGCAAGGAGAGGTTCATTGTCTAACCTGGATTAGACAGCGACTGTCTGAATGATTTTTAAATTCTTCATTACATTTTTAAAAGTATCACAATGCACGCTGACATTGACACCACTAAATCCTGTCCCCCTCTCCTCCAAACACTGTGTTAAAACGTTAGATGATTTAAACAAAGGTAAGGTCTCCATCCTCAATATTCAGTAGTGCAAAATAACACTCTCCTGTGTAGGAAGGAACTGCAGATGCTGGTCTCAGCCGAAGATGGGCACAAAAAGCTGGAGCCTCTCTCTCTCTCTCTCTCTCTCTATCTCTCTCTTTCTCACTCTCTCTATCCCTCTCTATCCATCTCTCTCTCTCTCTCTATCTATCTCTCTCTCTCTCTCCCTCTCTCTATCTCTCTCTATCCATCTCCCTCTCTCTCTCTCTCTCTCTCTCTCTATCTATCTCTCTATCTCTCTCCCTCTCTCTCTCTCTATCTATCTCTCTATCTCCGGAGAAAAAGGAATAGGTGACGTTTCGGATCAAATAATGTTCCCCCCACACTGTAAACAACTGCACCACTCAATCTCGCACACTTACGTGTCTATGTGTACCTGTCTTTTTTCCCCCCCACAGTAAACAAGCACCTGCAGTTCCTAGTTTGTAAACCTTCCCAAATGCCCCCCTCCTCAGCGATCTGCAACGTATTAACAGATGCAAACACCTTTGCCATTGTTCAAAGGGAACTTGAGCCACAATTTTTTTTTTTAAATTAAAGGACAACTTTTGCTTTTTTTGCAAACAAAAAAAGTGCCCGGGCTGTTTAACAGCTTTAACATTAAAAAATAAAAAAAACCCTTGCACAATTAATAGCATGGGGTGATATCAGAAAGTTGCATTGCATTTGCCAGAAGGCTCTTGGACATTTACCTGGACCTGCACGGTTGCTTCTCGATACAATCCAGAAGGAGCCACTCGTAAATTGTGCTGCAATTTGAGGGAGACGCTGTAAGCCATCCACACAACAGAGCCTCCCTCGCTGGGTGATGGGGGAGAGCAGGATGCACATTAAACACAAACATCACCGTGTCCTTTATTCCCTCCCCGTGACAGTGTGATGCTCGGGGAGGGAGAGAGGGAGAGAGAGAGAGAGAAAAATGCTACACAGAATGAATACACTGGGAGCCCGCCCCAGCACCGCCCGCTGCTCTTTTCCAGCCTCTCTATTAGCTGCAGCACCCTGAGATCACACCATCTAATGGGCTGAGATGTTGTCCTTCATCGCCTGCCTCCCTCCCCCTAGCAACCGAGGCTGATCTGGTCTCCGGGTAACAGGAGTAGAGAGAGGGGAGTCTGGGGAAGGGTCTCCAACCCATTCCTTCTCTGCCTGACCTGCTGAGTTACTCCAGCATGTTGTGAAATAAAACACCTTCGATTGGTACCAGCGTCTGCAGTTGTCTTCTTATACTAAGAGGAGAGGGGAGACGAGGAGGTAGACCTCCTGAGGTGGGTTTCAATGCAGTCGAACCATTCCGCCCTACTTTAAACGCATGTTCATTAAAAAAAATACATCTCTCTCTCTCTCCCCCTTCCCCCCCCCTCTCCCCCCCCCCTCTCTCCCCCCTCTCTCCCCCTCTCTCCTCCTCCCCTCTTCCCTCCCCTCTCTCCCCTCACTCTCCCTCACTCTATCCCTCTCCCTCTCTCCCCCTCTCCCCCTCTCTCTCCCCCTCTCTCTATCCCTCTCTCTATCCCTCTCTATCCCTCTCTCTATCCCTCTCTCTATCTATCTCTCTATCTATCTCTCTCTATCTCTCTCTATCTCTCTCCCTCTCTCTCCCTCTCTCTCCCTCTCTCTCCCTCTATCTATCCCTCCCTCTCCCTCCCTCTCTCTCCCCCCCTCACTCTCCCCCCCCCCTCTCTCCCCCCTCACTCTCCCTCTCTCTCCCTCTCTCTCTCTATCTATCCCTCTCTCCCCCCTCTCTCTCCCCCCCTCTCGCCCCCTCTCTCTCCCCCCTCTCTCTCTCCTCTCCCTCTCCCTCTCTCTCTCTCTCTCTCTTTCTCTCTCTTTACCCATGCACCCAATTAGTGGAAATCATTTGCAATTCGCTCGCAAATTTATTTTGGACTAATGCAGGATTTTTTTCTGAATTGGGCTTTTCAAAGGATGGCCTTAGTCCCTGCCATCCCTGAAGCCAAAAATAAAAAACACCTTTCCTTCACACCCAGTGCAATAGCTTTGGCAGATTTTAGAAACAAGAAACTGCAGATGCTGGTTGGTACAGAAAAGGTCAATGCATAAACTACATAATACATAAAAATGCTGGCAGGTGGGACTAGTGTAGCTGGGACATGTTGGCTGGTGTGGGCAAGTTGGGCCGAAGGGCCTGTTTCCACGCTGTATCACTCTATGACTCTAGGAAACGCTTTGCCCTGCCTCTCCCCTTTTCCAGCTTTGATCTCCTCCCTTTACAATCAAGGGTCCAGACTCGAAACGTCACCTATCCATGTTCTCCAGGGATGCCTCCTGACCCGCTGAGTTACACCAGCACTTTTTCTCCTTTTCCAATAGTCAATAGTCAATTTATTTGTCACATACACATCAATGTGCAGTGAAATGAAAAATTACCCGCAGTTCAACAATAAGACCAATAAGAATAATCAATAAAAATGCAATAACACACGCAATCATAAACCAACACCAACCAAAAGAAACATCCATCACAGTGAGTCTCCTCCAGTCCCCTCCTCACTGTGATGGAAGGCCAGAATGTATTTTTCTCTTCCCCTGCCGTCTTCTCCCGCGGTCAGGCTGTTGGAGTTGCCACGTCGGGGCGGTCGGAGCTCCCGACATTGAAGCCCCCGCCGGACGGTGAAAGGTCCGCGGCGGGCCGACCCAAGCCCCGCGATCCGGGGCGGGCGAAGACGCTGCCGCTGCCAGAGGTGATAGGAGCAGAATTAGGCCATTCGGCCCATCACGTCTACTCTGCCATTCAATCATGGCTGATCCATCTCTCTCTCCAAACCCCATTCTCCTGCTTTCTTCTCCCCGTAGCCCCTGACACCCGTACCAATCAATTTTGCGGCATTGCCTAAAATTGATTTTGCATCATCACGTCATTAAGACTCATCTCCTTCCCACTTGGGGGGGGGGGGGGGGGGAGGGGGGGGGTCGTGTGTTGATTGTGATTGTCCGGCTGGTGGGGGTTCATTTTGGACACAGGTTTCCAAACTTTGTTGTGCCGGAGAGCCTTTTGGGAAATTAATACAAAACTGGGGCATGTTGGTTGAAAGAAAAGGAATGTGACCTAAAAACAAGTCTTTTCTGGTGCTCCAAAGGAAAGCAAGGCAGTTTAAGTGTTAAGAGTCAAGAGTGTTTTATTGTCACATGTCCCAGATAGAACAATGACATTCTCACGTGCAGCAGCACAACAGAATATGTAAACATTGTACATTGTAAACAATATAATAAACAAGAAAAACAAGTTCACTATATATAAATATATATATATAATTTGTAGGAAGGAACTGCAGATGCTGGTTTAAACCGAAGATAGATACAAAGTGCTGGAGTAACTCAGCAGGACAGACAGCATCTCTGGAGAGAAGGAATGGGTGGTGTTTCGGGTCGAGTCCGAAGAAGGGTCTCGACCTGAAACGTTACCCATTCCTTCTCTCCAGAGATGCTGTCTGACCACTGAGTTACTGCAGTATTTTTTGCCTATATATATATATATATATGCACACATAGACATGTATACATGTGTATATGTGTGTGCACGTATGTGTGTGTGTGCGCATGTGTGCGTGTATATATGTATATGTATACATATATATATATATATATACACACACACACACATATATATATGCACACATAGACATGTATATATGTATATATGTGTGTGCGTGTGCGCATGTGTGCGTGTATATATGTGTATGTATACATATACACACACACACACACACACACACATATATATATATACACAAATATATATATATATGTGGGTATGTACGTATATATATGTATATATGTGTATACATATGTATATATATATATACACACACACACACACAAATATATATATACACAAATATATATATGTGGGTATGTACGTATATATATGTATATATATGTATACATATGTGTATATATATACACACACACACACACATGCATACACATAAAAACAAACGGACAATACAAGTGCAAAAAGACAAAACCAATGCCCCCAAGTCTATATATTTCACAGTTTATTTGGAGGTTGTGGTGACTTGGAAGCATTGATTTTATCTTTTTGCACCGTTATTGTTCATATCCGAAGAAGGGTGCTGACCTGAATGCCAAGGTTTTACTGTGAGATTCTACAACGCGCAAAGCACTGCTGAAGCCAGCCATTGGTATGACGAGGGAAATGTAATTCATGCACCACAAGCTTCATCAAACTTCAGTGTGTTAAATGCCAGGTAACCTATTTTGTTCAGAAGGAGGGTCTGAAGAAAGGTCCCAACCCGAAGCGTCACACTTTCATAAGTTCGTAAGTGATAGGAGCAGAAATAGGTCATTCGGCCCATCAAGTCTACCCCACCATTCAATCATGGCTGATCTATCTTTCCCTCTTAACCCCATTTTCCTGCCTTCTCCCCATAACCCCTGACACCCTGTTCTCCAGGGATGCTGTCTGACCCGCTGAGTTACTCCAGCATTTTGCATTCTACGCACGATTCTGAAATCTGCCGTCTCTTGTGACCCAATGAAATATCCTGGTAAGGTCCGAAAATTAAGTCATATTTTGAGCTCCAATGTTAATATTCATAAAGAGAAATTGTGGTGGGGTTACATTTTAACCGGGAATCTATTTCGGGTGGAGTAACTCAGTGGGTCAGGCAGCATCTCTGGAGAATAGGTGTGAAGAAGGACTCCACCCGAAACGTCAGCTATTCCTTTTCCTCCAGAGATGCTGCCTGACCCGCTGAGTTATAGACAATAGACAATAGACAATAGACAATAGACAATATACAATAGACAATAGGTGCAGGAGGAGGCCATTTAGCCCTTCGAGCCAGCACCGCCATTCAATGTGATCATGGCTGATCATTCTCAATCAGTACCCCGTTCCTGCCTTCTCCCCATACCCCCTGACTCCGCTATCCTTAAGAGCTCTATCTAGCTCTCTCTTGAATGCATTCAGAGAATTGGCCTCCACTGCCTTCTGAGGCAGAGAATTCCACAGATTCACAACTCTCTGACTGAAAAAGTTTTTCCTCATCTCAGTTCTAAATGGCCTACCCCTTATTCTTAAACTGTGGCCCCTTGTTCTGGACTCCCCCAACATTGGGAACATGTTTCCTGCCTCTAACGTGTCCGACCCCTTAATAATCTTATACGTTTCGATAAGATCCCCTCTCATCCTTCTAAATGAGAGGTATTGTTTTGTATTGTAAATACTATTCTTGGAGATAATTGATCACAATTATGTTTGGTTAAAATATTTTATAAAGTTTAAAAAGGAAGGGACTGAGCGGATGATATGTGTCCGTCTGGCGTCTGGGCAATTGTTAACCTCCGACACATAAGAGACCAATGATCTATTCTAGAGACTGGAATCTAAACCCTAAAATGGCAGCTGGTGTGGCCTATACGTAACTCTAACCACCAGCAATGTGATTCACCCATAGCTGCTCTCTGCAATATGCAGCGAACCGCTTAGTTCAAGGGAAACTGCCAATGCACACACACAGTGAAGGGCTTAAGTAACGGGGGCAGCAAATGGCGCAGCGGGTAGAGCAGCTGACTCACAGTGCCAGTGACCCAGGTTCAATCCCGACCTTTGGAGATGACTGCGCAGAGTTTGCACGTTCTCCCTGCTCCCAGTTTCTTCCAACATTCCAAAGACGTGCAGGATTTGCAGGTTAATCGGCCCTCTGCAAAACGCCCCTGGTGTGCAGGGAGTGGATGCGAAAGAGGGCTAACCCAGAACTAGTGTGAACGGGGGATCGGCGGTCAGCATGGACTCGGTGGGCTTAGAACAGCTTGTACTGGAGCCTACCAGGGAGAAGGCAATTCTGGATTTAGTGTTGTGTAATGATCCTGATCTGATAAGGGGACTAGAGGTAAAAGAGCCATTAGGAGGCAGTGATCACAACATGATAAGTTTTACTCTGCAAATGGAAAGGCAGAAGGGAATATCGGAATTGTCAGTATTACAGTATAGCAAAGGGGATTACAGAGGCATGAGGCAGGAGCTGGCCAAAATTGACTGGAAGGAGGCCCTAGTAGGGAAGACGGTAGAACAGCAATGGCAGGTATTCCTGGGAATAATGCAGAGGTTGCAGGATTAATTTATCCCAAGGAGGCGGAAAGACTCTAAGGGGAGTAAGAGACACCTGTGGCTGACAAGGGAAGTCAGGGACAACATAAAAATTAAGGAGAGGAAGTATAACATAGCAAAGAAGAGTGGGAAGACAGAGGATTGGGACTCTTTTAAAGAGCAACAAAAGTTAACTGAAAAGGCAATACGGGGAGAAAAGATGAGGTACGAGGGTAAACTAGCCAATAATATAAAGGAGGATAGCAAAAGTTTTTTTAGGTACGTGAAGAGGAAAAAAATAGTCAAGGCAAATGTGGGTCCCTTGAAGACAGAAGCAGGGGAATTTATTATGGGGAACAAAGAAATGGCAGACGAGTTAAACCGTTACTTTGGATCTGTCTTTACTGAGGAAGATACACACAATCTCCCAAATGTTCTAGGGGCCGGAGAACCTAGGGTGATGGAGGAACTGAAGGAAATCCACATTAGGCAGGAAATGGTTTTGGGTAGACTGTTGGGACTGAAGGCTGATAAATCCCCAGGGCCTGATGGTCTGCATCCCAGGGTGCTTAAGGAGGTGGCTCTAGAAATAGTGGAAGCATTGGAGATCATTTTTCAATGTTCTATAGATTCAGGATCAGTTCCTGTGGATTGGAGGATAGCAAATGTTATCCCACTTTTTAAGAAAGGAGGGAGAGAGAAAACGGGTAATTATAGACCACTGCCTTCTGAGGCAGAGAATTCCACAGATTCACAACTCTCTGACTGAAAAAGTTTTTCCTCATCTCAGTTCTAAATGGCCTACCCCTTATTCTTAAACTGTGGCCCCTTGTTCTGGACTCCCCCAACATTGGGAACCTTTATTCCTGCATCTAACATGTCCAGCCCCTTAATAATCTTATATGTTTCGATAAGATCTCCTCTCATCCTTCTAAATTCCAGTGTATACAAGCCTAGTCACTGTATAGGCAGCGCCCGTGGTCGGGATCGAACCCGGGTCACCGGCGCTGCAAGGGCTGTAAGCCAGCAACTCTACCGCTGCTCCACCGTGCCGCCCCGAAGTCTTCAAGTATGCTCAATTACATATGTAGCATGTGTTAATGAAATTCTCCATCTGCCCATGCCATCAGGCATGAATTTTAACACTCTTCACAGCTCTTTTACCTAAGCATAAGGGAATCAAAGAACCTGACATATAGCAGGCATAAGGTGAGAGTCGCGAGGTTTGACAGGAACCAGAGGGGAAACCATTTCACTCAGAGGGTGGTGGGTGTATGGAACAAGCTGCCAGAGGAGGTTGTTGAAGCAGGTAGTTTAACAACATTGAAAAGACACTTGGACAGGTACATGGAAAGGAGAGATTTAGAGGGACATGGGCCAAACGCAGGCAAATTAAACTCGCTTAGATGGGGCATCTTGGTCGGCATGGATGAGTTGGGCCGAAGGCCCTGTTGGAGGTAGGGTACTGACATGGATAGAAAATTGGTTGACAGACAGAAAGCAAAGAGTGGGGATAAATGGGTCCCTTTCAGAATGGCAGGCAGTGACTAGTGGGGTACCGCAAGGCTCGGTGTTGGGACCACAGCTATTTACAATATACATTAATGACTTGGATGAAGGGATTAAAAGTACTATTAGCAAATTTGCAGATGATACAAAGCTGGGTGGTAGTGTGAACTGTGAGGAAGATGCTATGAGGTTGCAGGGTGACTTGGACAGGTTGTGTGAGTGGGCAGATGCATGGCAGATGCAGTTTAATGTGGATAAGTGTGAGGTTATCCACTTTGATGGTAAGAATAGGAAGGCAGAGTATTATCTGAATGGTGTCAAGTTAGGAACAGGGGACGTACAACGAGATCTGGGTGTCCTAGTGCATCAGTCACTGAAAGGAAGCATGCAGGTACAGCAGGCAGTGAAGAAAGCCAATGGAATGTTGGCCTTCATAACAAGAGGAGTTGAGTATAGGAGCAAAGAGGTCCTTCTGCAGTTGTTCAGGGCCCTAGTGAGACCACACCTGGAGTACTGTGTGCAGTTTTGGTCTCCAAATTTGAGGAAGGATATTCTTGCTATTGAGGGCGTGCAACGTAGGTTTACTAGGTTAATTCACGGAATGGCGGGACTGTCATATGCTGAAAGACTGGAGTGACTAGGCTTGTATACATTGGAATTTAGAAGGATGAGAGGAGATCTTATCGAAACGTATAAGATTATTAAGGGGTTGGACACGTTAGAGGCAGGAAACGTGTTCCCAATGTTGGGGGAGTCCAGAACAAGGGGCCACAATTTAAGAATAAGGGATAGGCCATTTAGAACTGAGATGAGGAAAAACTTTTTCAGTCAGAGAGTTGTGAATCTGTGGAATTCTCTGCCTCAGAAGGCAGTGGAGGCCAATTCTCTGAATGCATTCAAGAGAGAGCTGGATAGAGCTCTTAAGGATAGCGGAGTCAGGGGGTATGGGGAGAAGGCAGGAACGGGGTATTGATTGAGAATGATCAGCCATGATCACATTGAATGGCGGTGCTGGCTTGAAGGGCCGAATGGTCTCCTCCTGTTCCTATTGTCTATTGTCTATTTCCATGCTGTATCATTCTTGGCAGTGGAGGCCAAGTCAATGGATATTTTTGAGGCAGAGGTAGATAGATTCTTGATTGGTACGGGTGTCAGGGGTTATGGGGAGAAGGCAGCAGAATGGGGTCGAGAGGGGAAGAGATCAGCCATGATTGATTTGGATTCGGAGTAGACATGATGGGCCGAATGGCCTAAGTCAGCTCCTATCACTGATGAACTTAAATCATGTTCCTGCTCCATTCACAATGGCTAACAATTCCCCTCCCACACTCCAATTTAAATGCTCCCAAAATATAGTTACCTAGCCAATGATAACCAAGCACAAACTGTGGTAATCCCAAGTTTAGTTAAAGTTCAGGCTGCAGATCAAGACCCTGTCTTTGCAGAAGGTGGTTCATTAAAAGCCTGAAGTGTCAAAACGTTTGTATTTTCTACCGTTGAAGCCAGATAATGCTGTGCATACTCAACAGGTCGGGCAGCGTCTGTGTAAAGAAGAACACAGTTAATAGAGTCTGAAGAAGGGTCACCTAGTCCTTCACCTAGTCCCGGAACGTCACCTAGTCCTTCTCTCCTGAGATACTGCCTGTCCCGCTGAGTTACTCCAGCATCTTGTGTCTATCTTCGATTTAAACCAGCATCTGCAGTTCCTTCCTACACAGTCAATTGAGTCATAGAGTCACACACCACAGAAACAGGTCCTTTGGCCCAACTTGCCCATGCTGATCCAAGGTGCCCCATCTAGGCTAGTCCCATATCCCTCTAAACCTTTCCTCTCCATTGTATCTATCCAAATATCTTTACATGTTTTAATATTTTAGGTTGATATCCTTCCATCTGAGCTTTTGAAGCATTATTTCTTGCCCTTGAGTTATTTTGATTGTAAGATACAGCACGGAAAAAGACAATAGACAATAGACAATAGGTGCAGGAGTAGGCCATTCAGCCCTTCGAGCCAGCACCGCCATTCAATGCGATCATGGCTGATCACTCTCAATCAGTACCCCGTTCCTGCCTTCTCCCCATACCCCCTCACTCCGCTATCCTTAAGAGCTCTATCCAGCTCTCTCTTGAAAGCATCCAACGAACTGGCCTCCACTGCCTTCTGAGGCAGAGAATTCCACACCTTCATCATATCATATATATACAGCCGGAAACAGGCCTTTTCGGCCCACCAAGTCCGTGCCGCCGAGCGATCCCCATACATTAACATTATCCTACACCCACTAGGGACAATTTTTACATTTACCCAGCCAATTAACCTACATACCTGTACGTCTTTTCACCACTCTCTGACTGAAAAAGTTCTTCCTCATCTCCGTTCTAAATGGCCTACCCCTTATTCTTAAACAGTGGCCCCTTGTTCTGGACTCCCCCAACATTGGGAACATGTTTCCTGCCTCTAATGTGTCCAATCCCCTAATTATCTTATATGTTTCAATAAGATCCCCCCTCATCCTTCTATATTCCAGTTTATACAAGCCTAATTGCTCCAGCCTTTCAACATACGACAGTCCCGCCATTCCGGGAATTAACCTAGTGAACCTACGCTGCACGCCCTCAATAGCAAGAATATCCTTCCTCAAATTTGGAGACCAAAACTGCACACAGTACTCCAGGTGCGGTCTCACCAGTGCCCGGTACAACTGTAGAAGGACCTCTTTGCTCCTATACTCAACTCCTCTTGTTATGAAGGCCAACATTCCATTGGCTTTCTTCACTGCCTGCTGTACCTGCATGCTTC
This sequence comes from Rhinoraja longicauda, assembly GCF_053455715.1. Classification (NCBI taxonomy): domain Eukaryota; kingdom Metazoa; phylum Chordata; class Chondrichthyes; order Rajiformes; family Arhynchobatidae; genus Rhinoraja; species Rhinoraja longicauda. Next base: position 5,815,873 of record NC_135988.1, read on the forward strand.
CTTTCAGTGACTGATGCACTAGGACACCCAGATCTCATTGAACATCCCCTCTTCCTAACTTGACACCATTCAGATAATAATCTGCCTTTCTATTCTTACTTCCAAAGTGAATAACCTCACACTTATCTACATTAAACTGCATCTGCCATGTATCCGCCCACTCACACAACCTGTCCAAGTCACCCTGCAGCCTTATTGCATCTTCCTCACAATTCACACTACCCCCCAGCTTAGTATCATCTGCAAATTTGCTAATGGTACTTTTAATCCCTTCATCTAAGTCATTAATGTATATCGTAAATAGCTGGGGTCCCAGCACCGAACCTTGCGGTACCCCACTGGTCACTGCCTGCCATTCCGAAAGGGACCCATTTATCCCCACTCTTTGCTTTCTGTCTGTCAACCAATTTTCTATCCATGTCAGTACCCCTTCGTAAATCCATGCTGACTCGGAATGATCCTGTTACTGCTATCCAAATGCTCAGCAATTTCGTCTTTTATAATTGACTCCAGCATCTTCCCCACCACTGATGTCAGACTAACTGGTCTATAATTACCCGTTTTCTCTCTCCCTCCTTTCTTAAAAAGTGGGATAACATTTGCTATCCTCCAATCCACAGGAACTGATCCTGAATCTATAGAACATTGAAAAATGATCTCCAATGCTTCCACTATTTCTAGAGCCACCTCCTTAAGTACCCTGGGATGCAGACCATCAGGCCCTGGGGATTTATCAGCCTTCAGTCCCATCAGTCTACCCAAAACCATTTCCTGCCTACACACTCCCTGCACACCAGGGGCGTTTTGCAGAGGGCCGATTAACCTGCAAATCCTGCACGTCTTTGGAATGTTGGAAGAAACCGGGAGCAGGGAGAACGTGCAAACTCTGCGCAGTCATCTCCAAAGGTCGGGATTGAACCTGGGTCACTGGCACTGTGAGTCAGCTGCTCTACCCGCTGTGCCATTTGCTGCCCCCGTTACTTAAGCCCTTCACTGTGTGTGTGCATTGCCAGTTTCCCTTGAACTAAGCGGTTCGCTGCATATTGCAGAGAGCAGCTATGGGTGAATCACATTGCTGGTGGTTAGAGTTACGTATAGGCCACACCAGCTGCCATTTTAGGGTTTAGATTCCAGTCTCTAGAATAGATCATTGGTCTCTTATGTGTCGGAGGTTAACAATTGCCCAGACGCCAGACGGACACATATCATCCGCTCAGTCCCTTCCGTTTTAAACTTTATAAAATATTTTAACCAAACATAATTGTAATCAATTATTTACAAGAATAATATTTACAATACAAAACAATACCTCTCATTTAGAAGGATGAGAGGGGATCTTATCGAAACGTATAAGATTATTAAGGGGTTGGACACGTTAGAGGCAGGAAACATGTTCCCAATGTTGGGGGAGTCCAGAACCAGGGGCCACAGTTTAAGAATAAGGGGTAGGCCATTTAGAACAGAGATGAGGAAAAACTTTTTCAGTCAGAGAGTTGTGAATCTGTGGAATTCTCTGCCTCAGAAGGCAGTGGAGGCCAATTCTCTGAATACATTCAAGAGAGAGCTAGATAGAGCTCTTAAGGATAGCGGAGTCAGGGGGTATGGTTAGAAGGCAGGAACGGGGTACTGATTGAGAATGATCAGCCATGATCACATTGAATGGCGGTGCTGGCTCGAAGGGCTAAATGGCCTCGTCCTGCACCTATTGTCGATTGTCTATATCCACCACCATAGCACTAAGTAAATATCAATATATTGAAAATGAAATCACTATATAATGAAAATGAAACCACTATATATTACAATGCTGGTCAAGGATGCACTCCACACGCCACGGTGCCCAGCAGTCCCGGAAAACCCGCAGGGTGCCCGTGGACAGCGCCTGCTCCCTCCCTAGTGCCACCCGGGCGCGGACATAACCCCGGAAAAGGGACTCTGTATAAACACTGCTGTCATTTCTACATGCTGAAACCAAAATCTATAAGAATGGCCTTTATTAAAATCTGACAATATGCCACATGTTCAACCACGTGTGATTTCTTTCCATTACAAATCTCAAATTGTGGAGTACAGAGGCAAATAAATCAATGATGGGTCTTTGTCCCAAACACTATGGAGGGCATTGTGGGTAAAAGGTGAGAGGGGGAAAGTTTAATGGAGAGATGTGGGTGGCAGGTATTTTACGCAGAGAGTGGTGGGAGTTCGGAACGCTTTGCTTGGGGTTCTGAAGATAGAAGGGGTAGAAGGTTCTGAAGGGGCTTCTTCAGTCTGAAGAAGGGCCTCGACCCGAAACGTCGCCCATTCCTTCTCTCCTGAGATGCTGCCTGACCCGCTGAGTTACTCCAGCATTTTGTGAATAAATACCATCGATTTGTACCAGCATCTGCAGTTATTTTCTTACACTTTGCTGGGGGGGGGGGGGGGGGGTGGGAAAGACAGATACAGCAGTTTGGTTTAGTTTTAGTTGAGTTTACTATTGTCACGTGTACCGAGTTGCAGTGAAAAGCTATTTCGTCTTGAGCTATCCAGTCTGCGAAAAGACTATACGTGATTACAATCGAGCCGTCCACAGTGTACAGATACGGGATGAAGGGTAGAACTTGGAAGTGCAAGCATAAAGGTATATGGATCATGTACAGGCAGTTGAGATCAGTTTGGCCAGGCATGGACACTGTGGGCCAAAGAGCCCGTTCCTGTCCTATACTGTTCAATGTTCTATGCTCCATGTTGTATCTTGTAATAGGCCACCACAGAAACCAATTAGCAATTACCAATTGCAATTAGTTCAATTATCCTGGGCTAATTGGAGGGAAAGATTTGAACAAGAAGATGGACCAAAATGCTGGAGTAACTCGGCGGGACAGGCAGCGTCTCTGGAGAGAAGGAATGGGTGACGTTTCGGGTCGAGAGCCTCCTTCGGACTGAGAGTGAGGGGAGAGGGAGACACCGAGATACGGAAGGGTAGGGTGTGAAAACGAGACATCAAAGGGGACGAAGCTCAAGGTAAATGTAGAACAGATCATTGTTAGCGAGGGGAAGGTGACAAGGAAGGAGCACACAGGGATAACATTTAACCAGGAAGACAGTCAGACTGGTCGGAGAACTAGGATGGGGGAGGGATGGAGAGAGAGGGAATGCAAGGGTTTCTTGAAGTTAGAGAAGTCAATGTTCATACCGCTGGGTTGTAAGCTGCCCAAGCGAAATATGAGGTGCTGTTCCTCCAATTTGCGCTGGGCCTCACTCTGACAATGGAGGAGGCCCAGGACAGAAAGGTCAGTGTGGGAATGGGAGGGGGAATTGCAATTAGTTGCAGCTAGTGTTTAGCAACTGGGAGATCATGTTGGTTTAACATCCTGCAGACTGTGTAGTGAAAATGTTCTATGTGTGTGCGTGTGTGCATGCGTGCATGCGTGCAAGCATTGGTGAGTGATGGCATGTTACAAGGTCATTAGGAATACGAGTAGAATTAGGCCATTCGTCCCATCAAGTCTACTCCGCCATTCAATCATGGCTGATCTATCTCTCCCTCCTAACCCCATTCTCCTGCCTTCTCCCCATAACCTCTGACACACGTACTAATCAAGAATCTATCTATCTCTGCCTTAAAAACATCCACTGACTTGGCCTCCGCAGCCTTCCACAGATTCACCACCGCAGTGTGGGACAATGCTCTGCAACTCTTTGTTGAGGTGCAGCTACTTAGATATCAGAGCACGGTGAACACCCAGCTAGAAGGGAGGATAGGCTTTAATTCCCGCAGCTTCTTTCAGCACCCACCAAGGCACTGCACAATCAATTAAATCCTGCCACAGTATGAACACTAAGGTAGACACACAATGCTGGAGTAACTCAGCGGGTCAGGCAGCATCTCGGGAGAGAAGGAATGGGTGACGTTTCGGGTCGAGACTCTTCTTCAGACTCTGAGTCACCCATTCCTTCTCTCCCAAGATGCTGCCTGACCCGCTGAGTTACTCCAGCATTGTGTGTCTACCTTCGATTTTAACCAGCATCTGCAGTTTTTTTTCCTACACAGTATAAACACTGTTGTAATAAAGAGAGTAATATCAGCCAGCAGGTCGGAGTACTAATTATGTACATAGACGTGTGAAAAACGTGCAAAAACATCAACTGTTACAAATTAACACCAAGTTTGGTTGCATGTGCAGGAAATAATGAAGGTAAATGTGGAGGTGAGAAATATTATACAATCATTCTGGGAACAGATGTGGAATGAATTCCTCCAAGCCTTCTTCTCCAATTAGGCATTGTGCGTTTAGAAACATAGAAACATAGAAAATAGGTGCAGGAGTAGGCCATTCGGCCCGTCGAGCCTGCACCGCCATTCAATATGATCATGGCTGATCATCCAGCTCAGTAACCTGTACCTGCCTTCTCTCCATACCCCCTGATCCCTTTAGCCACAAGGACCACATCTAACTCCCTCTTAAATATAGCCAATGAACTGGCCTCAACTACCTTCTGTGGCAGAGAATTCCACAGACTCACCACTCTCTGTGTCAAGAAATGTTTTCTCATCTCGGTCCTAAAAGACTTCCCCCTTATCCTTAAGCTGTGATCCCTGGTTCTGGACTTCCCCAACATCGGGAACAATCTTCCCGCATCTAGCCTCTCCAACCCCTTAAGAGTTTTATATGTTTCAATAAGATCCCCCCTCAGTCTTCTTAAATTCCAGCGAGTACAAGCCCAGCCTATCCAGTCTTTCTTCATATGAAAGTCCCGCCATCCCAGGCATCAATCTGGTGAACCTTCTCTGTACTCCCTCTAAGGCTAGAATGTCTTTCCTCAGATTAGGAGACCAAAACTGTACACAATACTCCAGGTGTGGTCTCACCAAGGCCCTGTACAACTGCAGCAGAACCTCCCTGCTCCTATACTCAAATCCTCTTGCTATGAATGCCAACATACCATTCGCTTTCTTCACTGCCTGCTGCACCTGCACGCTTGCTTTCAATGACTGGTGCACCATGACACCCAGGTCACGTTGCATCTCCCCTTTTCCTAATTGGTCACCATTCAGGTAATACTCTGCTTTCCTGTTCTTGCTTGCATTTAAATTGCCATGGCCAAGTGTTCAGGATCTTCCAGAGTCATGGAGGGGGACAGCACAGAAACAGTCCCTTCGTCCCACCACGTCCATGTTGTCATTCAAGAAGGGCGGCACGGTGGCGCAGGGTAGAGTCGCCGCCTTACAGCGCTTGCAACGCCGGAGACACGGGTTCGATCCCGACCACGGGCGCTGTCTGCGCAGATTTTGTACGTTCTCCCCGTGACCTGCGTGGGTTTCCTCCAAGATCTTCGCTTTCCTCACACACTCCAAAGGCGTACATATTTGTAGGTAGACACAAAATGCCGGAGTAACTCAGCGGGTCAGGCAGCATCTCTGGGGAGAGGTAATGGGTGACGTTTCGGGCGGAGACTGAATATAGAGTCTGAAGAAGGGTCTCGACCCTAAACGTTCGAAACGTATAAGATTATTAAGGGGTTGGACACGTTAGAGGCAGGAAACATGTTCCCAATGTTGGGGGAGTCCAGAACAAGGGGCCACAGTTTAAGAATAAGGGGTAGGCCATTTAGAACTGAGATGAGGAAAAACTTTTTCAGTCAGAGAGTTGTGAATCTGTGGAATTCTCTGCCTCAGAAGGCAGTGGAGGCCAATTCTCTGAATGCATTCAAGAGAGAGCTAGATAGAGCTCTTAAGGATAGCGGGGTCAGGGGGTATGGGGAGAAGGCAGGAACGGGGTACTGATTGAGAATGATCAGCCATGATCACATTGAATGGCGGTGCTGGCTGAAAGGGCCGAATGGCCTCCTCCTGCACCTATTGTCTATTGTCTATTGTCACCCATTCCTTCTCTCCAGAGATGCTGCCTGACCTGCTGAGTTATTCCAGCATTTTGTGTCTACCTTCGATTTTAACCGGCATCTGCAGTTTTTTTCCTATGCAGATTTGTAGGTGAATTGGCTTGGTGGAAGTGTAGATTGTCTCTAGTTAGCGTGTAGGGTTTGTGTTAATCACTGGTCGGTGGGCTGAAGGGCCTGTTTCCGCGCTGTATCTCTAAGCTCAAACCAAACCAAACTATCAAAGCTAATCCCAGTTAGCAGCACTTGTTCGGAACGTTCTCAGCTTTGATGAGTCAAGTGGTCTTCCTGATGCTTCTAAAATGTTGCGGGAGTCTTCGTCTCTACCCCCCTCCACCCCCCCCCCCCCCTCCCCCCCACCCCACACCGGCAGCCTGTTCCACATTCCACCCACCCTCTGATTGAGAAAAAAAGATCCCCTCAAATCTTCTCTAAACCGCTGAATCCTCACCTTAATTTAAGAATAAGGGGGTGGTCCTTTAAGATTGACGAGGAAAAATGTTTTCACCCGGAGAGTTGTGAATCTGTGGAATTCTCTGCCATAGAAGGCAGTGGAGGCCAATTCACTGGATGTTTTCAAGAGAGAGTTAGATAGAGCTCTTCGGGGACTAACGGAATCAAGGGATATGGGGAAAAAACAGAAACAGGGTACTGATTTTGGATAATATGCCACGATCATATTGAATGGTGGTGCTGGCTCGAAGGGCCATTTCTGCACCTATTTTCTATGTTTCGAAGGGTCTCGACCCAAAACGTCACCCATTCCTGTTCTCCAGAGACGCTGTCTGACCCGCTGAGTTACCCAGCTGTTTGTGTCTACCTTCGGTTTAAACCAGCATCTGCAGTTCCTCCCTACGCAACTGCAAGCAATGCAGAGATGTGAACTTGGAAGCTGCTTTAAATCAGGGGAGAGCAGTCTTGTGCATGTTTCGGGATATTTAACCAGCCTTCCTGGCGTTCGATCCCTTTGCGTTTTAAGCAGTACTGTATTTTCCCCTCAGCACCTTTTATTTCCCTGCTCCCTTCCCTCGTGTCTGGAGGAGAGGCAGATCTTCTGCGGAACGACTTTGCTGTGTGGCATTCTGTGCACGGCTCTGAATGCTCAGGTAAGCACAGTGTGCAACTCCCAGTAAGCTGAAAGGCATGAACACAGTCAGCTGGAACAGGCCACTGTAACTTATCCCAGTCTGAAAGCATCATCACCTTCCACAATGCCTGTGACAATATTGTGTAGGAAAATAACTGCAGATGCTGGTACAAAATCGAAGGTATCACAAAATGCTGGAGTAACTCAGCGGCTCAGGCAGCATCTCTGGAGAGAAGGAATTTAATTATTTTTTTTTAGATTTAGAGATATAGCGCAGAAACAGGCCCTTCGGCCCACCGGGTCCGCGCCGCCCCAGCGATCCCCGCACACTAACACTATCCTACACCCACAAAGGGGCAATTTTTTACATTTGCCCAGCCAATTAACCTACAAACCTGTACGTCTTTGGAGTGTGGGAGGAAACCGAAGATCTCGGAGAAAACCTACGCGGGTCACGGGGAGAACGTACAAACTCCGTACAGACGGCGCCCGTAGTCAGGATCGAACCTGAGTCTCCGGCGCTGCATTCGCTGTAAGGCAGCAACTCTACCGCTGCGCCATGGGTGCCGTTTCGCGTCCAGACCCCTCTTCAGACTGAAGAGGGGTCTCGGCCTCCCCCTCCCCCCTTCTCCTCCCCCCCACTCCATCCCCCTCAACCCCCCTTATCCTCCCTCCCCTCCCCCCCTTTCCCCTCCCCCCCACTCCATCCCCCTCAACCCCCCCTTATCTTCCCTCCTCCCCCCCTCCTCCCTCCCTAGGAGATAGATTTAAACTTTCAAATGTGAATAACTTTAAAAATATAACACCGATTTCAATGAAACTGCTTCCGTTAGCACCAAAGGGACGACGGTGAGTAAGGTGGGCCTAACATTGTCGCGCTATCGTGAACCGTTTTGGCTGTAGTTCAGGAACAAACAAACAAACAAACAAACAAACGAAAGTTTTAGTATACAGATGACTTTGTAATTCTTCCATGGTGTGGGAAACATTTTGTGAGTGGTAAAAATAGTTTGGTGACTCCATATTGCAATTGATGTGACAGTGTGCCAGAGTTAGTTATTGGCTTAGTAACCGAGACCTGGTCTAAGAGCTGTGTTCAAACCCCACTCGTGGAATATAAATCCCCATCGAGAATTTCTCTCTTTAACTGTAAATTCGATCGTTCTGTGATCACTCTCATTAATTAGGGTAGTGAATCTTTTTTTTTAAATGAAAATTTCTTAATCGGAATTTAAGTTCCACTGGACCAAGTGGACTCGTTGGGCCCAAACCTCTCCTGCATTGGTGCAGTACACTCTCTTCCCCCCCTCCCTCCTGCCCCCTCTCCCCTCCCCCACTCTCCCCTCCCCCTCACCCCCCCTCCCCCTCCTCCCCTTCCTCCTCCCACCTCCCTCCCCTCCCCCTCCCTCCACCTCCCCTCCCCCTCCCCTCCCCTCCAGATTCAGGAGTAACTCAGCGGGACAGGCAGCATCTCTGGAGAGAATGGGTGAATGGATGACGATTCAGGTCGAGACCCTTCTTCAGAGAACCTTCGTCTGAAGAAGGGTCTCCCCCCGAAACGTCACCCATTCCTTCTCTCCAGAGATGCTGCCTGTCCCGCTGAGTTACTCCAGCTTTTTGTGTCTATGTTCGGTTTAAACCAGCATCTGCACTTCCTCACTACACCTCCAGATTCAGGGACTGTTTCTTTCCCGCTGTTATAAGGCAACTGAACCATCCTACCACAACCAGAGAGCAGTCCTGAACTACTATCTACCTCAGTGGTGACCTTTGGACTATCTTTGATCGGACCTTACTGGCTTTACCTTGCACTGAACGTTATTCCCTTATCATGAATCTCTACACTGTAAATGACTCGATTGTAATCATGTATTGACTTTCTGCTGACTGGATAGCAACGCAACAAAGGCTTTTCACTGTACCTCGAAGAGACGACAATAAACTAAATTAAACTAAACTAAACTGAACTGAACTGAAATGGATTTGGTAATCAATTTGTACTGTTCACAAAATCTTCCCTGCACCATGGAGAATTTATGAAATTATTTGTATTTAAAACTCTAAAGAATCCTTCTGTTTCGCTCCTCCACTTCTGGGTTCTGGTGTATTTGGGACTCATAGAGTCATGCAGCTCAGAAACAGGCCCTTCGGCCCAACTCGCCTGTTCTGACCAAGATGCCCCATCTAAGCTAATTCCATTTGCCTGCATTTAACCCATATCCCTCTGAACCTTTCCGATCCATGATCCATGTTCAAGTCACTTTTAAATACTGTTATAGTACCAACCTCAACTATCTCCTCTAGTAGCTTGTTCCATACTTTGGAACCCAGAGAGTTGTGAATTTGGGGAATTCTCTGCCACAGAAGGCAGTGGAGGCCAATTCACTGGATGGATTTTAAAGAGAGTTCGATAGAGCTCTAGTGGCTAGTGGAATCAAGGGATATGGGGAGAAGGCAGGCACGGGATACTTATTGTGGATGATCACAATGTATGGCGGTGCTGGCTCGAAGGGCCAAAATGGCCTCCTCCTGCACCTATTTTCTATGTCTCTATGTTTTTATATACCCACCACCCTCTGAGTGAAAAAGTTGCCCCTCAGTTTCCTGTTAAATCTTGCCCCTCTCCCCTTGAACCTCAGTCCTCTGGTTCTTGATTCCCCTACCCTGTGTTGATGGCTCTTTGCATTCACAAAATCCATTCCTCTCATGATATTATAAGCCTCTTTAAGAACACCCCTCAACTTCCTGCACTTCACGGGATAAAGCCCTAGCCTGCTCAACCTTTCCCTGTAGCTTATGCCCTCGGCACCATTATTGCGAATCTTCTCCGCACTCTTTTCAACTTCATGACATCCTTCCCATGACAGGGTGACCCAAACGGAACCCAATACTCCAAATGCGGCCTCACCAAACACAGAGGATAGAGCATAGTACAGCACAGGAACGGGCCATTCGGCCCACAATGCCTAGCTCATCTGATCTCATCTGCCTGTACATGATCCATATCCCGTTATTCCCTGCATTTCCATCTGCCTTTCTGAAAGCCTCTTAAACACCACTATCGTATCTATCTCCACCACCACCCCTGGCAACATGTTCCTGGACCCCATTACTCTCCATTTAAAAAAACCTGCCCACACATCTCCATTAAAACCTGCCCACACATCTCCTCTCATAGTATAGCTATGTCCTCCTGTGTTGTAACTATCAATACAATACAATACAATACAATACAATACGATATATCTTTATTGTCATTGTACAGGGGCACAACGAGATTTGGAATGCGCCTCCCATACGATGCAATAAATTAATTAGCGAATCAGTATAAATTTATACAGCCCAGTGAAACAAAATTAGAAACGGTTTTAAAACAGAATAAAGTGCAAGTAGATCTGTGCCGGTTCGCTGTGCGATGTGACCATCCGGCTCAGCAGGACTGGTTCATAGCAGCTATGGCCCTGGGGATGAAGCTGTTCCTGAGTCTGGAGGTGCGGGCGTAGAAGGCCTTGTAGCGTCTGCCCGATGGTGGAAGTTCGAACAGACTGTTGCAGGGGTGTGAGGAGTCTTTGTGGATGCTGGTGGCTTTTCTGAGGCATCGTGTGTTGTAGATTCCCTCCAAGGCTGGTAGCTGTGTTCCGATGGTCCTCTGAGCTCTATGGACTACCCGCTGAAGAGCTCTCCTCTCTGCCTCCGTGCAGCTGAGGTACCACACAGGGATGCCATGTGTTAGGATGCTCTCTATACCTCTCGCAATGTTGTAGTTTAGTTTACCTTAGAGATATAGTGTAGAAACAGGCCCATCGGCTCACCGAGTCTGCACTGACCAGTGATTGCCCTTCTACACCAGTTCTATCCCGCACACTATGGACAATTTACAGAAGCCAATTAACCTACCAACCTGTACGTCTTTGGGGTGTGGAAGGAAACCGGAGCACCCGGAGAAAACGCACTTGGACACAGGGAGAACGTAGGAGCTCCATTCAGGCAGCACCCATAGTTAGAATGGAACCCGGGTCTCCGGCCCTGAGAGAGGCAGCAATT
>NC_135988.1:5831883-5901883 GCF_053455715.1 Rhinoraja longicauda
GAGAGCCTCATCTATAATGGAAGAGGGGAAACCCCGTTTCCTGAAGAATGAGGACATCTCTGACGCCCTAGTGTGAAACACCTCATCCCGGGCGCAGATGCGGCGTAGATGGAGGAATTGGGAGTAGGGGATAGACTTTTTGCAGGAGACAGGGTGGGAAGAAGTGTAGTCCAGATAGCTGTGTGAGTCACCGAGTCAGTCTGAAGAAGGGTCTCGACCCAAAACGTCACCCATTCCTTCTCTCCTGAGATGCTGCCTGACCTGCTGAGTTACTCCAGCATTTTGTGAATAAATACCTTCGATTTGTACCAGCATCTGCAGTTATTTTCTAATACTTCTTCAGACTGATGTCGGGTGGGGGGGGGGTCCCTGAATCTGGAGGTGTGCGTTATCGCACTTCTGTACCCCTCTTGCCCGATGGGAGAGGGGAGACGAGGGAGTGACGACCAAAACCCCCAAAACGCCACAATCTCGCAACCAAATGCAAAATTAATTATCCCTCACTCCTGCCGATTAAAACAGAAAGATCAGATTGTGGAAGGCTTTCATCCTCGGGCTCTGCCCCTGCAAAAGCACTTCAGTAAATGTGCTGCAGCTGGTGGATTGTGCTACTGACACAGGCTCGCTGCCGACCACAATGACTCTGGCTCAGTCAGTGGAGGGAAGCACAGAATAATGACATGGTAATTGCATTGAAATTAAATCTGGGGTTGCTGAACGGTCTGTTCTACAGCTGATAGTGCTGTTGTTTTAAAACGCCGTACTATTGATGCTGGGATAGGAGAGTCCACACAGCCCGTTGTTCACAAATCGCCTAAAGAAATAATTGTGCTCGTGTACACATTGTTAAAGAAGGAAGGTCGCTCTTGGCATTTTGCAGGGAAGTTGCCTGGGGTGGATCATTTCAGTTATGAGGAGAGACTGGAGAGGCTGGGGGTGTTTCAATAGGCAATAGGTACAGGACTAGGCCATTCGGCCCTTCGAGCCAGCACCGCCATTCAATGTGATCATGGCTGATCATTCTCAATCAGTACCCCGTTCCTGCCTTCTCCCCATACCCCCTGACTCCGCTATCCTTAAGAGCTCTATCCAGCTCTCTCTTGAATGCATTCAGAGAATTGGCCTCCACTGCCTTCTGAGGCAGAGAGTTCCACAGATTCACAACTCTCTGACTGGGCGGTGCTGGTACAGTTGCAGCCTCACAGCGCCACAGACCCGGGCTCCATCCTGACCCCGGGATGTCTCTGTGGAGTCTGCACGTTCTCCCTGTGACCACGCGGGATTCAGCTCTGTAGGTTAATTGGCCCTCTCTAAATCTTTGGCCCTCTCCAAAGACGTACAGGTATGTAGGTTAATTGGCTGGGTAAATGTAAAAATTGTCCCTAGTGGGTGTAGGATGGTGTTAATGTACAGGGATCGCTGGGCGGCACGGACTTGGTGGGCCGAAAAGGCCTGTTTCCGGTTGTATATATATGATATGATATGATATGATAAATAACATCTTTGTCCCGCGGCCTCCCCTGACATCAGTCTGAAGAAGAGTCTTCCATTCCTTCTCTCCAGAGATGCTGCCTGACCCCGCTGAGTTACTCCAGTATTTTGTATCTCTACCTTCGTTTAAATAGCCCCTCGTGTGCAGGGAGTGGATGAGAAAGTGGGATAACGTGGAACTGGTGGGATACTGGTGGGATAACATGGAGCATGGAGCTAGATATTCTGGCTCAATGACTGAGACAACTCCTGAGGTACTTACTTCAGCTGGACAGTTCACACTCCATTTAAGCTGCAATACTTTACCAGTTAAGGTGTTTTCCGTAGTAATGTTATTGAGGGCAAGTGAGCTTTCAGGCTTGTGTTTCAGTAAAGTCATTAGGCAAGTGAACTGCAAGATGGATGCCACTGATTAATGAATCGGGCACCTCTGGTAATGAAGCCGTCTCTCACTATCGCACCGCAATACTTCACTGAAGTCCAGCGTTAAACACGTATCATAGAGTCATGGAGTGATACAGCGTGGAAACAGGCCCTTCGGCCCAACTTGCCCACACCGGCCAACAAGTCCCAGCTACACTAGTCCCACCTGCCCGCATTTGGTCCATATCCCTCCAATCCCATCCTATCCATGTACCAGTCTAAATGTTTCTTAAAGGTTTGGATAGTCCCAGCCTCAACTACCTCCTCTGGCAGCTTGTTCCATACACCCACCACCGTTTGTGTTAAAACGTTACCCCTCGGATTCCTATTAAATCATGTTCCCCTTCACCTTGAACCTATGTCCTCTGGTCCTTGATTCCCCAACTCTGGGCAAGAGATTCTGTGCATTTACCCGATCTATTCCTCTCATGACTTTGTATTTACAATATACATTAATGACTTGGATGGAGGGATTAAAAGTACCATTAGCAAATTTGCAGATGATACAAAGCTGGGTGGTAGTGTGAACTGTGAGGAAGATGCTCTGAGGTTGCAGGGTGACTTGGACAGGTTGTGTGAGTGGGCGGATGCATGGCAGATGCAGTTTAATGTGGATAAGTGTGAGGTTATCCACTTTGGTGGTAAGAATAGGAAGGCAGAGTATTATCTGAATGGTGTCGAGTTAGGAAAAGGGGACGTACAACGAGATCTGGGTGTCCTAGTGCATCAGTCACTGAAAGGAAGCATGCAGGTACAGCAGGCAGTGAAGAAAGCCAATGGAATGTTGGCCTTCATAACAAGAGGAGTTGAGTATAGGAGCAAAGAGGTCCTTCTGCAGTTGTACAGGGCCCTAGTGAGACCGCACCTGGAGTTTTGGTCTCCAAATTTGAGGAAGGATATTCTTGCTATTGAGGGCGTGCAGCGTCGGTTTTCTAGGTTAATTCCCGGAATGGCGGGACTGTCATATGTTGAAAGACTGGAGCGACTAGGCTTGTATACACTGGAATTTAGACGGATGAGAGGAGATCTTATCGAAACGTATAAGATTATTAAGGGGTTGGACACGTTGGAGGCAGGAAACATGTTCCCAATTGTGGGGGAGTCCAGAACAAGGGGCCACAGTTTAAGAATAAGGGGTCGGCCATTTAGAACTGAGATGAGGAAAAACTTTTTCAGTCAGAGAGTTATGAATCTGTGGAATTCTCTGCCTCAGAAGGCAGTGGAGGCCAATTCTCTGAATGCATTCAAGAGAGAGCTAGATAGAGTTCTTAAGGATAGCGGAGTCAGGGGATCTGGGGAGAAGGCAGGAACGGGGTACTGATTGAGAATGATCAGCCATGATCACATTGAATGGCGGTGCTGGCTCGAAGGGCCGAATGGCCTCCTCCTGTCTATTGTCATATTGTCTATTGTCTATTGGTGTGAATGGTGTGAATGGTGTGAACATGATGGTCGTCAAGGACTCGGCGAGCCGATGGGGGGCCTGTTTCCATGCTGTATCTCTGAACTTGAGACACAAATCAGCTGCATGTGTAGCTGTGGCTCCTTAATTCCCATTTTGTTTTACCTGCAAACTTGATTTGACAGCGCCCTCACAAACAAAAACAAAACTAGGTATCACAAAATGCTGGAGTAACTGAGCGGGTCAGGCAGCATCTCAGGAGAGAAGGAATGGATGACGTTTCGGGTCGAGACCTTTCTTCAGACTCAAGAGTCTGAAGAAGGGTCTCGACCCGAAACGCCACCCATTCCTTCTCTCCTGAGATGCTGTCTGACCCGCTGAGTTACTCCGGCATTTTGTGATACCTTCGATTTGAACCAGCATCTGCAGTTTATTTTCCCGAACAAAAAAAAAAAAAAAATGGTTGTCGTTCCCACAAAAAGGTGAAAGAACAACAAATAATCACAGTGGCGCTAACTGCATGAAGGCACTGGGTCGAACACAGAACCGTACAGATTCGTGCAGACAAGGGTCGTGTAAGACGGTCCCGACCCCAAACGTCACTCACCCATCCCATAATCCCCTGACCCTCTGAGTTCCTCCGGCACTCTGTGTCCTTCAGCCTGCCCACGAGCGCACAGAACACTTTTTGTGGGGTGGGGAGGGAGAGGTGAGAAAGGCCGTTCTTTTGCTCTCTTGCACGAAGAGGTTTTTTAAGCCTCGACAGCAATGGCCCGCTCCTTGAACATAGCTGTTCAAAGGGAAACCGAATGGAATTCGCGACAGAATGGGAAATAAACCTCTTAGCGCTGTCACACTTGTCATTAAGCCCTGCGATCCACTAGTCTCCATTTGAAGACTGCAGCCGAATTTCAGGATTAATCTATAATATATGCATATGAAGAGATCAAAAGGCTCTGGCATATTCCAACAGTCACGAGGATTAAACAGGTTTCTTGTCTTTTTTTTTAATGATTCCATTTCAAACACAGGCTGGCTGTCGGAGACCACGATAATGTTAATGTGATGTATGTAGGTCATGTTCATGACACGTGCATATCAGGGCTTTTTTTTTTGACACGCGTCTGCTGTTGAGTTTGTTCCTTGATTATTAGTGCTGGGGCTACACACGCTTTAGACTTCTGGAGATACAGCCCGGAAACAGGCCCTTCGGCCCATCGAGTCCCAGCCGACCAGCCATCACCCAGTACCCCAGCACTATCCCACACTCTGGCGGTCATTTTACAGTTTGCACGTGCCAATTAATAGACAATAGGTGTAGGCCATTCGGCCCTTCGAGCCAGCACCTCCATTCAATGTGATCATGGCTGATCATCCACAATCCTGCCTTCTCCCCATACCCCCTGACTCCGCTATCATTAAGAGCTCTATCTAAATCTCTCTTGAAAGCATCCAGAGAATTGGCCTCCACTGCCTTCTGAGGCAGAGAATTCCACAGATTCACAACTCTTCGAGTGAAAAGGTTTTTCCTCATCTTCGTTCTAAATGGTCTACCCCTTATTCTTAAACTGTGGTCCCTGGTTCTGGACTCCCCCAACATTGGGAACATGTTTCCTGCCTCGAGCGTGTCCAATCCCTTAATAATCTTATATGTTTCAATAAGATCCCCTTTCATTCTTCTAAATTCCAGTGTATACAAGCCTAGTCGCTCCAGTCTTTCAACATATGACAGTCCCGCCATTCCGAGAATTAACCCAGTGAACCTACGCTGCACGCCCTCAATAGCAAGAATGACCTTCCTACAAACCCGCACGTCTTTGGAGTGTGGGAGGAAGCTGGAGCACTCGGAGAAAACCCACGCGGTCACGGGGAGAACGTACAAACTCAGGACAGACAGCACCCACGGTCGGGATCGAACCCGGCTCTCCGGCGCTGCGAGGCAGCAACTCTACCGCTGTGCCACTGTACCGCCCAGTCAAGGCACATATATCAAGGCAATGAGACAATTAAAAACAATAGACAATAGGTGCAGGACTAGGCCATTCGGCCCTTCGAGCCAGCACCACCATTCAATGTGATCATGGCTGATCATTCTCAATCAGTACCCTATTCCTGCCTTCTCCCCATACCCCCTGACTCCGCTATCCTTAAGAGCTCTATCTAGCTCTCTCGTGAATGCGTTCAGAGAATGGGTGACGTTTCGGGTCGAGACCCTTCTTCGGACCGAGAGTCAGGGGGAGAGGGAAATAGCATGCAAGGTGTGAGAAGCAGTGGAGGCCAATTTTCTGAATGCATTCAAGAGAGAGCTAGAAAGAGCTCTTAAGGATAGCGGAGTCAGGGGGTATGGGGAGAAGGCAGGAACGGGGTACTGATTGAGAATGATCAGCCATGATCACATTGAATGGTGGTGCTGGCTCGAAGGGCCGAATGGCCTCCTCCTGCACCTGTGTCTATTGTCTATAATTACAGATCAAAGCAGATGACGATAAAGGAAATGTACAATGGTTCATTGTTGGCTGAGGGGAAGATGACAACGAGGCCTACAATCAGCAATATGTCATCAGGAGGGCAGTGTAACTAGTCGGAGAACGAGGGTGGGGGAGGGATGGAGAGAGAGGGAGAGCAAGGGTTACTTGAAGTTAGAGAAGTCAGTGTTCATACCGCTGGGGTGTAAGCTGCCCAAGCGAAATATGAGGTGCTGTTCCTCCAACTTGATTTGAGTCTCACTCTGACAGTGGAGGAGGCCCAGGACAGAAAGATCAGTGTGGGAATGGGAGGAGGAGGTAAAGGTGTTTAGCACACGGGAGATCGCGGCAGACTGAGCCACGTTTTTAGCCACGTTTTTGCTCGAGGTCTGAAACGCCAACCTTATCATAGAGGCAGTGTACGAAGGAACTGCAGGTGCTGGTCTATGCTGAAGATAGACACAAAATGCTGGAGTAACTCAGCGGGACAGGCAGCATCTCAGGAGAGAAGGAATGGGTGACGCTTCGGGTAGAGACTCAATAGACAATAGACAATAGGTGCAGGAGGAGGCCATTCGGCCCTTCGAGCCAGCACCGCCATTCAATGTGATCATGGCTGATTATTCTCAATCAGTACCCCGTTCCTGCCTTCTCCCCATACCCCCTGACTATGCTATCCTTAAGAGCTCTATCTAGCTCTCTCTTGAATGCATTCAGAGAAATGGCCTCCACTGCCTTCTGAGGCAGAGAATTCCACAGATTCACAACTCTCTGACTGAAAAAGTTTTTCCTCATCTCAGGTCTAAATGGCCTACCCCTTATTCTTAAACTGTGGCCCCTGGTTCTGGACTCCCCCAACATTGGGAACATGTTTCCTGCCTCTAACGTGTCCGACCCCTTAATAATCTTATACGTTTCGATAAGATCCCCTCTCATCGTTCTAAATCGTGACCCTTCTTCGGACTGAGAGTCAGGAGAGAGGCAGACGAGCCATATGTGGAAGGGTACGGTGTGAAAATGACAGATCAAAGCAGACGTTGATCAAGGAAATGTAGAATTGTCTGTCCTTCCACCAACCTAGTTCTCTGACAAGTTTGACTGGCCTGATTAAATATTACTGATTGTAAGCCTCAGCTAACAATGAACCATTAGCATCATCTTCTTTGAAGGCAGACACAAAATGCTGGAGTAACTCAGCGGGTCAGGCAGCATCTCAGGAGAGAAGGAATGGGTGACGTTTCGGGTCGAGACCCTTCTTCAGACCCATTCCTTCTCTCCTGAGATGCTGCCTGGCCCACTGAGTCACTCCAGCATTTTGTGTCTACCTTCAATTTGAACCAGCATCTATCTGCAGTTATTTTCCTCCACGTTGTCTTCTTTGATCTGCCATTTTCACGCCCTGCCAATAGTCAATAGTCAATTTATTTGTCACGTCCACATAAATGTGCAGTGAAATGAAACACTACCCGCAGTTCAACAATAAGACCAATAAGAATAAGCAATAAAAATGTGCAATAACACACACAATCATAAACCAACACCAACCAAAAGAAACATCCATCACAGTGAGTCTCCTCCAGTCACCTCCTCAATGTGATGGAAGGCCAGAATGTCTTTTTCTCTTCCCCTGCCGTCTTCTCCCGTGGTCAGGCTGTGGAAGTTGCCACGTAGGGACGGTCGTGGCTCCCGACATTGAAGTGCCGCGCCGGACGGTGAAAGGTCCGCGGCGGGCCAACCCAAGCCCCACGATTCGGGGCGGGCGAAGACGCTGTCGCTGCCGCTGCGGAGCTCCCGATGTCGGCCCCCACCCAGGGGCCTGCGGGCTTCCAACGTCCAGGCGGCCCGCGCCGAAGCCTCCGGAGACAAGTTGCAGCCGCTCCCGCGGCATCCGAAGGCAGCCAGCGCCGCAGGTGGTGAGTCTGCGAACCAGAGCCCCAGGTGGTCCCAGCCGGAGCCCGCCAGCTCCAGGTGCGTGGCCGGTGGTAGGCCGCAGCGGGAACGGAGACACGGCCCAGAAAACAAAGGTCGGGTCTCTGTACGGGAGAGACAATGTTACAGTTCCCGCCCACAACCCCCCCCCCCCCCCCCACATAACACACAACCACAAACACTACACCATATTTAAACTACAATTAAGACAAAAACAACAAAAAACACAAAAGACAAACGGACTGCAGGCAAGCTGCAGCTGCCAGGGCAGCGCTGGCTCCTCCTTTTTCCCGTTGGGTTACTCCGGCATTTTGTGTCCATCTTATTGCAGAGTCTATCGGTCTTCCTGCCAACAGTTGGCATGGTTGCCCCTGTTCCAATATCTAAAGGGGCTGCTCCTTGCTTTTTGGCTGCATTTTTCACCCACCATCCTCATCTTTGGACACCCTGTGCGTAGGGGAGAGGGTAGGGCCGAAGATGTCCTTGTTGGGTTGCTCCTGGGCCAGGCCAAGCTGGCCATCCGCGACTCACGGCGCCAGGCGGAAGAGGGCTCTGCCCGAGCCAGCTGCCTGCCCCTTTTCCGGGGTTACGTCCGTGCCAGGATGGTGTTGGAGAGGGACTACGCGCAGTCCACGGGCACCCTGGAGGATTTCGGGACCGCTGGGCACCGCGGGGGATTGGATGTATCCTGGATGGGGATTGTAATATAATTGTATAATAGTTTCAATAGGTATATTTGTTTGTATAATATTTTGGTGGTGGGTTCTGTTTTGGTTTTATTGTATTGTATATATTATTTTAATATTTGAATAAAATATTTTTGATTTAAAAAAAACAAAAACAAAAAAAAAAAACAGTTGGCACGGTCTGCTTTCCCCTTTTCTCGTCACAATATTGGCTCCAATTCGTAAGCACATTTCAGAACAGTCTTTCTGATCTTTTCCCTGCTCCATTGCTTTGAAGACACAGGTGGGTCCACCGTGGATTTTCCAGCACCCTTGTTTCCTGGGTTTTATCTGATCTCGCTGAACCAACAAGAGGCCACGGCCTCCTGAGAGGAGTCCAGCGGGGCCAAGATACCGTCGGCTATGGGGACGGTTTAGCCCGCTCTGGCCGGGCCGGTGTTCCAGAGCCCCGGACGCAGTGGCCAAATTCGTCCGCCGCTCGGCCACGGAAGTCCTGATGAGGTCGAGATCGACTGCCTCACCCAGCCTAGGTACCCACACATTTTTAGAGGGGGGGGGGTGGGGGGGGGGGAGATTTAAGTGTGCTTTCTTAATCTTGTTCGGATTAAAGGAGGTGCCATAAAATCAATGGTGGACCAGTAATACAATACAATATATCTTTATTGTCATTGTACAGGGGTACAACGAGATTGGGAATGCGCCTCCCATACGATGCAGTAAATTAATTAGCTAGTCAGTATTCATTTAAACAACCCAATGAAACAAATTGGAACAGTTTTAAAACAGAATAAAGTGCAAGTAGGTCTGTGCCGGTTCACTGTGCGATGTGACCATCCGGCTCAGCAGGACCGGTTCATAGCAGCTATGGGCCTGGTGATGAAGCTGTTCCTGAGTCTGGAGGTGCGGGCGTAGAAGGCCTTGTATCGTCTGCCCGATGGAAGGAGTTCGAACAGACTGTTGCAGGGGTGTGAAGAGACTTTGTGGATGTTGGTGGCTTTTCTGAGGCATCGTGTGTTGTAGATGCCCTCCAAGGCTGGTAGCTGTGTTCCGATGGTCCTCTGAGCTCTATGGACTACCCGCTGAAGAGCTCTCCTCTCTGCCTCGGTGCAGCTGAGGTACCACACAGGACAAATTGCATTTGTCTTACCTACAGTGCGCGGTGAAAATAGTTAAACGTTGCACATTAATGCCATTTAGCGTGTAGCCAATGTTACATCTGCTGGTTCACAGGTGGTTATATTTCACTATTATTGGCTCTACAGAAAACGTCAGTCACTGATTTGCTGCCGATTAAATCTATGCTCCGTAACCATCCCATTTCATAAATTGCTTCCACTGTAGATATTTATTTCGAAGGGAACAGCTTGTCCCAGCTTTTCATCCTGGCACAGAAAACAGCACGAAGATTTGTATTGGACTCTTTGCCTTCAAGCAGCATATATCAAATAAAACAAAAGTTCCTATTTTCAGCTTGTATTTCACTGTGTGCTGAAGACAAGATTGCTTTGGCAATGGATATCATGGTGAGCGGTATCAGAAACACATCAATCCTGATGTTTACAACACAATTTCATCAATTGTGCTTTTAACAAAGAGTCATTTTGCAAAGATAGTCACTATGCGTATGAAGGAACTGCAGATGCTGGTTTACACCGAATATACACAAAAATGCTGGAGTAACTAACACAGCGGGACAGGCAGCGTCTCTGGGGAGTAGGAATGGGTGTCGTTTCAGGTCGAGACCCTTCTTCAGACCCGAAACGTCACCCATTCCTTCTCTCCAGAGATGCTGCCTGAACCGCTGAGTGACTCCAGCATTTTGTGTCTAGCTTCATACACTTTTGCAATGCAGCCAATGAAAAACAAAGACAATAGATAATAGGTGCAGGAGGAGGCCATTCGGCCCTTCGAGCCAGCACCGCCATTCAATGTGATCATGGCTGATCATCCGCAATCAGTACCCCGTTCCTGCCTTCTCCCCATACCCCTTGACTACTCTATCCTTAAGAGCTCTATCTAGCACTCTCTTGAAAGCATCCAGAGAATTGGCCTCCACTGCCTTCTGAGGCAGAGAGTTCCACAGACTTACAAGAGTGGCACAATGGTAGAGGCGCTGTCTCACGGTGCAGGAGACATGTGCTCAACGCCAAGATTAGATGCTGATTTTGTGGAGTTTGCACGTTCTCCCTGTGACGTTCTGTGGTCTACTCCCATTTATTCACAAAATGCTGGAGTAACTCAGCGGGTCAGGCAGCATCTCAGGAGAGAAGGAATGGGCGACGTTTCGGGTCCAGACACTACTCCCACATCCCTTAGGTACGTAGAGGACGCAGAAGGCTGAAGGAGGGGTCTCAACCCGAGAAGTCGCCTGTCCATGTTCTCCAGGGACGCTGGCTGACCAACGTCAGTCCAGCACTTTGTGTCCTTTTGTGTATTAACCAGCATCTGCGGTTCCTTATTTCTCCTCGCAAGCGGAGGTTGGCGGGTTAATTGGCTGCTGTAAATTGCCCCGCGTGTGTGGGTGAGTGGTAGAAGCTGGAGGTGCTGATGTGAATGTAATGAGGATTTTAAAAAATGGAATTAATGTGGGATTAGTGGAAATGGTTGGTGTCGGCTCAGCAGGTCAAAAAGCCATCTCTGTAGTTCTCTCTCTATGACTTTAATGAAACAAATAATATTAGAGTTCGAGTTAAAGTGTGTTTAATTGCCATATGCACCAGAAATGAACTAGTACAAAGACATTTCTGCCTGCTGCAGTTTTACGGGTATACTAGACCAAGTGGACCTGTTGGGCCCAAACCTCTCCTGCATTGGTGCAACACCCTCTCCTCCCCCCTCCCCCTCCCCCCTCCCCCCTCCCCCCCCCTCCCCCTCCCCCATCCCCTCCCCCCTCCCCCCCTCCCCCCCTCCCCCCCCTCCCCCTCCCCTTTCCCTCCCTCCTCCTCCCCCCGCCCCCTCCCTCCCCCTCCCCCCTCCCCCTCCCCCTACCCCCTCCCCTACCCCCTCTCACCCCCTCTCACCCCCTCCCTCCCCCTCCCCTTCCCCTCCCTCCCCCTCCCCTTCCCCTCCCCCTCCCCTCCCCTCCCTCCTCCCCCTCTTCCTCCCCCTAACCCTCCCCCTCCCCTCCTTTCCCTCTCCCCCACTCGATCCCCTCTTCCCCCACTCCATCCCCCTCAACCCCTCTTATCCTCCCTCCCTCCCTCCCTCCCTCCCTCCCTCCCTCCCTCCCTCCCTCCCTCCCTCCCTCCCCTCCCTCCCTCCCTCCCTGCCCTCCCTCCCTCCCTCCCTCCCTCCCTCCCTCCCTCCCTCCCTCCCTCCCTCCCTCCCTCCCTCCTCTCCCTCCCTCCCTCCCTCCCTCCCTCCCTCCCTCCCTCCCTCCCTCCCTCCCTCCCTCCCTCCCTCCATCCCTCCCTCCCTCCCTCCCTCCATCCCCCCTCCCCCCCTAGGAGATAGATTTAAACTTTAAAACGTGAATAACGTTAAAAACATGAAACTTCTTCCATTAGCACCAAAGGGACGACGGTGAGTAAGGTGGGCCTACAATTGTCGCGCTATCGTGTACCGTTTCGGCAGCAGTTGAGGAACAAACAAACAAACAAACGAGAGTTTTAGTATGTAGATTAGATGCAGCGGCAGCAAAGGGTCATGAGGTCAAGATGCCGCTCTATAGGAACTTTGTATGGCCGCATTTGGAGCATTGCGAGCAGTTCGGTGGCATGGTGGCGCAGCGGTAGAGTTGCTGCCTTGTAGCGCTTGCAGCGCCGGAGACCCGGGTTCGATCCCGACTACGGGCTCTGTCTGTACGGAGTTTGCCCGTTCTCCCCGTGACCCGCGTGGGTTTTCTCCGAGATCTACGATTTCCTCCCACACTCCAAAGACGCCCAGATTGGCTTGGCTAAAGCATAAATTGTCCTTAGTGTGTGTAGGATGGTGTTAATGTGCGGGGGGCACGGACTCGGTGGGCCGAAGGGCCTGTTTCCATGCTGTATCTCGAAAACTAATCTAAAAGTTCAGGTCGCCCCATTACGGGAAAGGTGTGGAGGCTTTGGAGAGCGTGCAGAGGTGGCTTTCTGCCAGAATGCCACCTTCATTAGAGGGTTGCAACGACAGGGAGTGGTTGGATGGACTTCGATTGTTTTTTCTGGAATACCACTGTCTTACCTGCCTCCACCACCACCCCTGGCCAAGTTTTCCAGGTCTCCTCCACCGCTCCGTTTAGAAAACGTGCCCCACACATCTACACACTAAACTCTTGTTTATTTGTTTGTTTGTTCCTGAACTACAGGCAAAACGGTACACGATAGCGCGACAATTTTAGGCCCACCTTACTCACCGTCGTCCCTTTGGTGCTAATGGAAGAAGTTTCATTGAAAAGTTGCCTGACCTGCTGAGTAAATCCAGCACTGGATCATATTCTGGCTCAATGACTGAGACAACTCCTGAGGTACTTACTTCAGCTGAACAGTTCACACTCCATTTAAGCTGCAATACTTTACCAGTTAAGGTGTTTTTCCGTAGTAATGTTATTGAGGGCAAGTGAGCTTTCAGGCTTGTGTTTCAGTAATGTCATTAGGCAAGTGAACTGCAAGATGGATGCCACTGATTAATGAATCGGGCACCTCTGGTAATGAAGCCGTCTCTCACGATCGCATCGCAATACTTCACTGAAGTCCAGCGTTAAACACGTATTATACAGTCATGGAGTGATACAGCGTGGAAACAGGCCCTTCGGCCCAACTTGCCCACACCGGCCAACACGTCCCAGCTACACTAGTCCCACCTGCCCGCATTTGGTCCATATCCCTCCAATCCCATCCTATCCATGTACCAGTCTAAATGTTTCTTAAAGGTTGGGATAGTCCCAGCCTCAACTACCTCCTCTGGCAGCTTGTTCCATACACCCACCACCGTTTGTGTTAAAATGTTACCCCTCGGATTCCTATTAAATCATGTTCCCCTTCACCTTGAACCTATGTCCTCTGGTCCTTGATTCCCCAACTCTGGGCAAGAGACTCTGTGCATTTACCCGATCTATTCCTCGCTTGACTTTGTACACCTCCGTATGATCCCCCCTCATCCATCTGCACTCCAAGGAATAGAGACCCAATCTGATCAACCTCTCCCTATAGCTCACACCCTCTAGTCCTGGCACCATCCTCGTAAATCTTTTCCGTGTTTCTGTGTTACTCTGTGGCACATCCTGGAGAACTGAGGATGATTTTCTTCAGGATTGTGACTACTTATGATAGAGGGTGGCGCAGCGGTAGAGTTGCTGCCTTACAGCGCTTGCAACACTAGAAACCCGGGTTCGATCCCGACTAAGGGCGCTGTCTGTACGGAGTTTGTACATTCTCCCCGTGACCTGCGTGGGTTTTTCTCCGAGATCTTCGGTTTCCTCCCAAACTCCAATGACGTGCATGTTTGTAGGTTAATTGGCTTGGTGTGTGTGTAAATTGTCCCTAATGTGTGTAGGATAGTGTTAAGGTGCGGGGATCACTGGTCGGTGCGGACTCGGTGGGCCGAAGGGCCTGTTTCCGCGCTGTATCTCTAAACTAAACTAAACTAAAAAGCTGGAGTAACCCGGCGGGTCAGGCAACATCTCTGGAGAAAAGGATAAGGTGACGTTTCTGGTCGATACCCTTCCTCAGTCTGATCAGTTAGATTGGCACACAGGTGGCAACGGCTGGAGATGAAAAGAAGAGGGAAGGCTGTCAAATAAGGAGAGAGGAGAAGTGAAATGTAAAACCAATTTTAAATGGCCTCCCCTTTATTCTTAAGACTGTGTGGCCCTTGGTTCTGGACTCCCCCAATATTGGGAACAGTTTTCCTGCATCCAGCTTGTCCAGTCCTTTTATAATTTTATACGTTTCTATAAGATCCCCTTCTCACCAGTAGAGCACCAGGTGAAAGCCCAGGGGATCACAGCTAGGACGCGCAAACTCCACGCAGGCAGATCCAGAGGTGACCCTGGGCTTTGTAAGGCAGCAGCTCTGACCTCAGCCCCACCTTGGCTCACAGTTCAGTAAGTAGAACAACACAGATTTCCATTGTACCTTTACTCTACTGAACTAGTGAATATGACAATGTACTCAACTTGACTTGACTTGATAATGTATTAGCAGTTATTTTGAGATAATGACAGCTTTTTTTTTTGGAATTGAATATTGAAAAGCTGGGAGATATGTTAAGATGTAATCTCATCACTGAGCCAAACACCTACAAAGGCAAAAAGAAATTACCGTTTTTGTATGTAATTTTCCTATAATTCTAAAATCATTCAAGTTGTTTTTGTAATAAAGTGGAACTGAAGGCGCTTGTCCTCTTCAGTTCATGCTCCTTTGTTGCTGGTCTGGTGAAGATAAGTTCACAGGTTATAGGAGCAGAATTAAGCCATTCAGACCGTCAAGTCCACTCCGCCATTCAATCGTGGCTGATTTATCTTTCCATCTCAGCCCCACTCTCCTGCCTTCTCCCCATAACCCTTGACAGCCGTACTAATCAAGAATCTGTTCGTCTTCGTCAGATTAACAGCCAATGTACCGAGGCAGTTTAACATTCTGTCAAAGGGAAAATGGCAAAATTACACCTGTCTCTTTTACAAACAGAACATCTTAGTAAAGAACTTGGCAAGCCTGCAAGGAAATAATAGAGGGCAGGTGTAGAGTGAAACACAAAGTGGTGAACGAACTCGACGGGTCAGTCAGCATCTGTGGAGGGAATGGACAGGCGGCATTTCTGCTCTCATCATCTCTGGCGATCTCTCCCCCCCCCCCCTCCACCCTCCCCCCCCCCCACAGCCTCCAACTTTACAGTTCCCCCACTGCCCATTGCCATCTTCTAGTCATACAATCATACAGTGATACAGTGTGGAAACAGGCCCTTCAGCCCAACCTGCCCACGCTGGCCAACATATCCCAGCTACACTAGTCCCACCTGCCCGCGTTTGGTCCATATCCCTCCAAACCTGTCCCATCCGTGTACCTGTCTAACTGTTTCTTAAACGTTGGGATAGTCCCAGCCTCAACTACCTCCTCTGGCAGCTCGTTCCATACACCCACCACCCTTTGTGTGGAAAGGTTACCCCTCAGATTCTTAATAATAATAATAATACTAATAATAATGATGATAATTAATAATAATAACAACTTTATTTGTACAGCACTTTTCATATAATTGAATGCAACCCAAAGTGCTTTCCACAAAAACACAGGTTTAAACAAAAATACAATTTAAAAATACAATTTAAGGACATAGACAGTTAATAGCACAAAAAGCACAGATTTATATAAAAATATAAAAATTTAAAAAAATTGAGAATGTAAAAGGACAACAAACAAAAATACTGAGGTCAAATACATACTCCCATATACCATAAAAAAGATTTCTTATGAAATCTTTTCCCCTTCTCCTTAAACCTATGTCCTCTTGTCCTCGATTCACCTACTCTGAGCAAGAGACTCCATGCATCTACCCAAAGATAGACACAAAATGCTGGAGAAACTCAGTGGGGCAGGCAGCATCTCCAGAGAGATTACTCCAGCAATTTGGGTCTATCTTTGGTTCAAACCAGCATCTGCAGTTCCTTCATACACATTGTGCATCTACCCGATCTATTCCTCTCATGATTTTATACACATGATTTTCATCCTCAAATATCCCGATTCAACCTTGGCAGCTCCTTGCCCAGTCCCTTTCCACACACATCCAAGTCGTTCAAGAGTCCAGCATCTGTAGTTCCGTGTGTCTGCAAAGGTAGACATGTGTGTGATTTAGGATGGAAAGTGCAATTGCTGACTTTGGTGGGGGGCATTTGCTAAATTGGGCAATAAAAATCAGAATGGAATTATAAATTGTACAGTACAGTAATAGGGTGGCACGGTGGCGCAGCGGTAGAGTTGCTGCCTTACAGTGCCAGAGTTCCAGGTTCGATCCTGACTACAGGGGCTGTCTGCACCGAGTTTGTACGTTCTCTCCGTGATCGGCGTGGGCTTTCTCCAGTTTCCTCCCACGCTCCAAAGACGTGCGTGTTTGTAGGTTAATTGGCCTCTGTAAATTGTCCCTCGTGAGTCGGATAGAATTAGTGCAGGGAATGGTCGCTGGTCGACGCAAACTCGGTGGGCCGAAGGGCCTGTTTCCACGCTGTATCTCTAAAACTAAAATACTATGGATACAAGCAATTTACCAAATTTGTCAGTACTAGCTCTCTGAAAGTGTTATTAATTGAGTCAATTGGTCTGCCATCTCCTTGTTCCCTATGATCAATTCACCTGTTTCCGACTGCAAGGGACCTACATTTGTCTTAACTAATCTTTTTCTCTTGACATATCTATAAAAGCTTTTGCAGTCTGTTTTTATGTTCCTTGCCAGTTTTCCCTCATAATCTATTTTCCCTTTCCTAATTAAGCCCTTTGTCCTCCTCTGCTGGACTCTGAATTTCTCCCAGTCCTCTGGTATGTTACTTTTTCTGACTAATCTGTATGCTTCATCTTTTGTTTTAATACTATCCTTGATTTCCCTTGTTAGCCACGGATGCACTACCTTTCCTGGTTTGTTCTTTTGCCAAACTGGGATGAACACTTGTTGTAGTTCATCCATGCGACCTTTAAATGCCTACCATTGCATGTCCACCATCAACCCTTTCAGCATCAATCGCCAGTCTATCTTGGACAATTCACGTCTCATACCCTCAAAGTTACCTTTCTTTAAGTTCAGAACACTTGTTTCTGTATTGACTTTGTCACTCTCCATCCTAATGAAGAACTCTACCATATTATGATC
Source organism: Rhinoraja longicauda (assembly GCF_053455715.1). Classification (NCBI taxonomy): domain Eukaryota; kingdom Metazoa; phylum Chordata; class Chondrichthyes; order Rajiformes; family Arhynchobatidae; genus Rhinoraja; species Rhinoraja longicauda. The sequence goes on from NC_135988.1 coordinate 5,849,058, forward strand.
ACTCTTGCCCAAGGGGCACTTCGGCCCACCGAGACCGTGCAGACCAGCGATCACCCCGTACACTAGTTCTATCCCACACACTAAGGGCAATTTACGGAGACCAATGTGTGTATAAACCTGCACGTCGTTGGAACGTGGGTGGAAACCGGAGCACCCGGAGGAAAGCCACGCGGTCACAGGAAGAACGTGCAAACTCCACACAGGCAGCAGCCAGAGTGAGGATCGAACCCGGGTCTCTGGCGCCGTGAGGCAGCAACACTACCGCTGCGCTCCTCGTGTCCTGACATAATGGCACGTTACTGCTGATCAGCTTGGGTCCTCTATCTCAGTGCGTAGGGAGGTCCATGGAAAGGACCTACCTGGAGATGCTCCCATTGAGCAATACAGGTCAGAGGAAGCGCACCTGGGAACGTCTCCAACATCAGGTCAAACAAAGGTGAGCAATCCTCTTGATCACCACCTACCGTTCCCCCTCAGTCGATGAATCACCACTCCTCCATGCTGAGCCACACTTGGCACAAGCACTGAGAATAACAAGAGCACAAAATGTAATATACGCAAGTCCCAAGCTGAATAAGACATACTCAGGCAACGTTTCAGTGCAGTTGTGCAGGAAGGAACTGCAGATGCTGGTTTAAACCGAAGACAGACACAAAAAGCTGGAGTAACTGAGCGGGACAGGCAGCATCTCTGGAGAGAAGGAATGGGCGACGTTTCGGGTCGAGACCCTTCTTCAGACTTCTTCAGGTCTCGACCCGAAACGTCACCCACTCCTTCTCTCCAGAGATGCTGCCTGTCCCGCTGAGTTACTCCAGCATTTTGTGTCTGTTCCAGTGCAGTTGCTACACTGCATCATCGTGCCGCTGCTAAACCAAATTAAAAAACCTTCGGGCATTTAAAAGCAGCTTAAAAAAGTCTTTATCTGCAAATGGTGAAATGACTACCAGGATGGTCTGAGAGAGTGGTGTCAGGATCCAAGGCCTGAGACCCAGTTTCCTTCGTGGGGTGGTCACAGTTGTTTAGATAACGGACCTGGCCGATCTGATGTAGCCTGGTAAACATGACCACAGGGATGAGCGCTAGCAGTAGATTGAGACAAACACAGGCTGGACCAATACTCCAACTGAGCCAAATGTTTCACAACCTCATTTAGCATTCCTACCCTGACTTTATGGCAAGGAGCCTAGTCCCCATTGCAGACACTGGACGTTGTCTGTGGAACTGGTGTGCTACAATGCTGAGAACTATAGTCTGCACTCTGTATCTTCCCCTTTGCTCCACCTAATGTACTTGAGTTAGACAATAGTATTTACGTGTAATATTATCTGACCTACTTGGATAGCGTGTAAAACGAAGCTTTGCAGTGTACGTCGGTACAATAATAAACCTGAACCTCAAACTAAACCAGATGGCATAGATTTAAGGTGAGAGGGGCAAAGGGAAAGAGGTGGGGTAGGGGGCAGCCTTTGCAGACAGAGTGGGTGTTGAAGGCCCTGAAATGTGTTGCCAGGGTTGATGGTTGAGCCAGTTATAATAGTGGCATTCAGGAGAATTTTGGACAGGCAAGTGGAAATGCAGGGAATGGTGGCATACAGATTATGTGCAGGTTGATAAGTGTCCGGATATCTGAAGAAGGGTCTCGACCTGAAACGTCATCCATTCCTTCTCTCTTGAGATGCTGCCTGACCTGCTGAGTTACTCCAGCATTTTGTGTCTACCTTTTGATAAGAGTTGGTCTAGGCATCATGTTCGCCACAGACATTGTGGGCTGAAGGGCCTGTTCTTGTGCTGTACTGTTCTATGTTCTCTATCTAAGCCTTATTTTCATCAGCCTTCTTGTTTTTGTCTGGCATTTGCAAGATTTGTCACTGTAAAGGACTACTTCCTCTGATTCCCCTTTTAAGTAACGCTGGTTCATAAACTCTTAAATTCACAAGTCATTGGAGCAGAATTAGGCCATTTGGCCCAATAAGTCTACTCCGCCATTCAATCATGGCTAATAATCTTTCCCTCTCAACCCCATTCTCCTGCCTTCTCCTCATATCCCCTGACACCCTGACTGATCAAGAACTTGTCAATCTCCACTTTAAAATTACCCAGCGACTAGGAAAATTGACAGGGGAGAGTCAGTGGATGTGGTGTACCTCGACTTTCAGAAAGCCTTCGACAAGGTCCCACATAGGAGATTAGTGGGCAAAATTAGGGCACATGGTATTGGGGGTAGGGTACTGACATGGATAGAAAATTGGTTGACAGACAGAAAGCAAAGAGTGGGGATAAATGGGTCCCTTTCGGAATGGCAGGCAGTGACCAGTGGGGTACCGCAAGGTTCGGTGCTGGGACCCCAGCTATTTACGATATACATTAATGACTTAGACGAAGGGATTAAAAGTACCATTAGCCAATTTGCAGATGATACTAAGCTGGGGGGTAGTGTGAATTGTGAGGAAGATGCAATAAGGCTGCAGGGTGACTTGGACAGGTTGTGTGAGTGGGCGGATACATGGTAGATGCAGTTTAATGTAGATAAGTGTGAGGTTATTCACTTTGGAAGTAAGAATAGAAAGGCAGATTATTATCTGAATGGTGTCAAGTTAGGAGGAGGGGGAGTTCAATGAGATCTGGGTGTCCTAGTGCATCAGTCAATGAAAGGAAGCATGCAGGTACAGCAGGCAGTGAAGAAAGCCAATGGAATGTTGGCCTTCGTAACAAGAGGAGTTGAGTATAGGAGCAAAGAGGTCCTTCTACAGTTGTACCGGGCCCTGGTGAGACCGCACCTGGAGTACTGTGTGCAGTTTTGGTCTCCAAATTTGAGGAAGGATATTCTTGCTATGGAGGGCGTGCAGCGTAGGTTCACTAGGTTAATTCCCGGAATGGCGGGACTGTCGTATGTTGAAAGGCTGGAGCGATTGGGCTTGTATACACTGGAATTTAGAAGGATGAGGGGGGATCTTATTGAAACATATAAGATAATTAGGGGATTGGACACATTAGAGGCAGGAAACATGTTCCCAATGTTGGGGGAGTCCAGAACAAGGGGCCACAGTTTTAGAATAAGGGGTAGGCCATTTAGAACGGAGATGAGGAAGAACTTTTTCAGTCAGAGAGTGGTGAAGGTGTGGAATTCTCTGCCTCAGAAGGCAGTGGAGGCCAGTTCGTTGGATGCTTTCAAGAGAGAGCTGGATAGAGCTCTTAAGGATAGCGGAGTGAGGGGGTATGGGGAGAAGGCAGGAACGGGGTACTGATTGGGAGTGATCAGCCATGATCGCATTGAATGGCGGTGCTGGCTCCTGCACCTATTGTCTATTGTCTATTGTCTATTGACTTGGACTCCACTGCTATCTGTGGCGATGAATCCCACAGATTCACTACCTTCTGACTAAGTAAATTCCTCCTCATCTCCTTTCTAAAGGTGCGCCCTTTTATTCTGAGGCTGTGCCCTCTGGTCCTAGACTCTCCCACTAATGGAAACATCCTCTCCACATCCACTCTATCCAGGCCTTTTACTATTTGGGAAGTTTCAATAAGGACCCTCCCCCCCCCATCCTATGAAACTCCAGTGAGCTCGGGCCTAGAGCCATTAAACGCTCATCTTATGAGCTACCCATGGTTTCCTCTTCTCCTTCCTCCTAACAAACTGAATCGTTCTACATTTCTCCCCATTGAATGTAATCCACCATGTGTGTTCCCAAATCAGGGGTCTCTCCTCATTCCCACAGGTCAAATGGTTTGGGAACAGCCCCATCCAGGACCATAAGAAATTGCAGCGAATTGTGGACACAGCCCAGACCATCACACAAACCAGCCTCCCTTCCGTTGACTCCATTTACACCTCACTCTGCCTCGGCTAGGCCACAGCAGCATCATCAAGGACGAGTCGCACCCTGGCCACTCCCTCTTCTCCCTTCTCCCATCGGGCAAAAGATATAGAAGTGATAAATGGCACACCACCAGATTCAGAGACAGTTTCTTCCCAGCTGTTATCGAGCAACCGAATCATCCTACCGCAAGCAGAGCCAATTGCTGAACTACTGTCTACCTCTTTGATGTCCCTCCCTCGGACTATCCTTGACTGGACTCTGCTGGTTTTACCTTGCACTAAACATTATTCCCCTATGATGTGTACACTGTACGATCCTCTTCGGATCCTTCACCTTGTTGTGGTGAAGAGGCTTGCGTACCCCCATGACTCCGAGAGCCATGCCGTCGGAAGCAGTGGCTTCTGCTTGGGCCACCCGTGGCGGTAAGGTCGAGGATGTGGGTCCGGACTAAGAACGATCCAACGTACAAGACCTCAACGGCGGACCAGGCGGACGGAGTTATCTTGAACCCAACAGCTGTGAAGGCGGATGACGGCTGCCACAGATCTATCAGCTCCAATCGTCATGGTTCCCTTGCCATTGGAATGAATTGATTGACATGTGAAGGAGCGTGTGCTTCTTGGAGTGCAACATCAAGCACATGTTAAACAAACCCACGCACAGGGGTCTTCATTCTGTGAGCGGCACAAAACTTCACTCAAGACGTTCGGTGATGGGGGAAGGGGTGTGGGAGCAGGCGACGTGATAGCTGGAAGCTCCTCGTCAAGAACAGGCGCAGAAGCGGTGAATACCTGATTCAATCGCGACAACGGAACGTAGACCATCATCCTCGACCTCGAGGGATAGCCACGACCGAACGACACTGTGCATGGCTTGATGGTAATCATGTATTGTCTTTCTGCTGACTGGATAGAACGTAACAAAAAGCTTCTCACTGTACCTCGCTCGGTTCAGGTGACAATAAACTAAACTGAAACTGAAACTGAAACTGAAACTTACATAGAAATATAGAAACATAGAAAATAGGTGCAGGAGTAGGCCATTCGGCCCTTCGAGCCTGTACGCACCGCCATTCAATATGATCATGGCTGATCATCCAACTCAGTATCCCGTACCTGCCTTCTCTCCATACCCCCTGATCCCTTTAGCCACAAGGGCTACATCTAACTCCCTCTTAAATATAGCCAATGAACTGGCCTCAACTACCTTCTGTGGCAGAGAATTCCACAGATTCACCACTCTCTGTGTGAAAAAAAACGTTCTCATCTCGGTCCTAAAAGACTTCCCCCTTATCCTTAAACTGTGACCACTTGTTCTGGACTTCCCCAACATCGGGAACAATCTTCCTGCATCTAGCCTGTCCAACCCCTTAAGAATTTTGTAAGTTTCTATAAGATCCCCCCTCAGTCTTCTAAATTCCAATACGTCCTCGTTTTGCATCAGCATGCGTCATTTGGAAAGTCTTTCAAACAAATCCGCACATCAAAACATGCCAAGGTCCGCAAATGAGCAGAGTGCAAGCTGGATGCGCGGTCATGTACAAAGTGATATAAGAAAATAACTGCAGATGCTGGTACAAATCGATTTATTCACAAAATGCTGGAGTAACTCAGCAGGTCAAAGTGAGCATCCCAAAGTGAATTTGTATGACCGTCCGACCAGAACAGGGAAAGATGAGAGTGGCTTCATTCTGAAGGGGCCTCGGTGTACATTTGCCATGGGTCATTTGTGGTCTGCCTCAGTAGCTCCTCACGGTTCAGTTTGGGGACACGCATTTACCAACAGCGTGTCGACGTGATAACTCAATGATGCTTTGGAGAGATAGATACAATGTCCTGGAGTAACTCAGCGGGTCAGGCAGCATCTCTGGAGAACATGGATAGGTGACGTTTCACAGAGTGCTGGAGTAACTCAGAGGGTCAGGCAGGATCTCTGGAGAACATGGACGGGTGACGTTTCAGGCCAGTCTTCAGTCCTGACCCGAAACGTGGCCTATCCATGTTCTCCAGGGATGCTGCCTGACCCAGTGCTCCAGCACTTTGTGTCTTTTTCAGTGCACAGGAAACGAGAAAAAACCCAGGACAAAAAAATCCAGTTCCCCCTCTCCCTCCCCCACTGTAATCAGTCTGAAGAAAGGTCCCGACCCAAAACACCACCTCTCCGTGTTCTCCAGAGATGCTGCCTGCCCCGTTGAGTTACTCCAGCAATTTGAGTCTATCTTTGGTATAAACCAACACCTGCAGTGCCTTTTGATGGAACGTTGATGCTTTGGAGGTTGCTAGCCTGATCTCACACATTCCCATCACCATCCCAGCAGCACACCCAGGGGAGTGTCAGATTAGAGTTTAATGCAGCGATCACAGGAGAGGATAAATGGTTTCGCTTTAATGGCGGATGTGCTGAGGTGCGGCAATACTCTACTGGACTGTTTGTAAGGAAAGCACATCACTGTGCGTTTGCACCATGGACAATAAAAGCACCAATGAACCATAAACCAGGTTTAAGTCAAGTGAAGTCAAGTTTGTTTGTCACATACACATACACGATGTGCAGTGAAATGAAAGTGGCAATGCCTGCGGATTGTGCAATTTTTTTTTACAGTTACAGCATATAAATTAAAATTAATACAGAAAAGAAAATGTAGTCCCTGGAGTTATAAAAGTTAACAGTCCTGATGGCCTGTGGGAAGAAACTCCGTCTTATCCTCTCCGTTTTCACAGCGTGACAGCGGAGGCGTTTGCCTGACCGTAACAGTCCGTTGCTGGGGTGGCAGGGGTCCCTCATGATCTTGCTTGCTCTGGATCTGCACCTCCTGATGTATAGGTCCTGCAGGGGGGCGAGTGTAGTTCCCATGGTGCGTTCTGTTGAACGCACTACTCTCTGCAGGGCCATCCTGTCCTGGGCAGAGCTGTTCCCAAACCAGATTGTGATGTTGCCGGACAGGATGCTCTCTACAGCCCCAGAGTAGAAGCATTGAAGGATCCTCAAAGAAACTCTGAATTTCCTCAGCTGTCTGAGGTGGTGAAGGCATTGCCTTGCCTTACCCACCAGTGCGGCAATGTGTGTTGTCCATGCCAGATCCTCCGTGATGTGGACTCCCAGGTATTTAAAGCTGCTCACCCTATCCACAGTCGACCCATTTATCTCCAGTGGCGTGTACGTCCTTGGATGTTGAGCCCTTCTAAAGTCCACAATCAGCTCCTTAGTTTTAGTGACATTCAAGAGGAGGCTATTGTCCTGACACCAGAGTGCCAGATCAGCCACCTCCTCCTGGTAGGCCTTCTCATCGTTGTTGGAGATCCGGCCCACCACCACAGTGTCATCAGCAAACTTGATGATGGAGTTTGAGCTGAACCTGGCCACACAGTCATGTGTGTACAGGGAGTACAGTAGGGGGCTAAGGACGCAACCCTGGGGGGATCCTGTGTTCAGGGTGAGGGGGCTAGATGTGTGTTCCCCCATCCTGACCACTTGGGGCCTGGCGGTGAGAAAGTCCAGGACCCAGGCACACAGGGGAGTGTTAAGCTCCAGTTCCAGCAGCTTCTCAGCCAGTCTGTTGGGGACTATGGTATTGAAAGCTGAACTAAAGTCAATGAACAGCATCCTCACACAACCCCCCTTCTGGCTGTCCAGATGAGAGAGAGCGGTGTGCAGAACCTGGGAGACCGCATCATCCGACCTGTTTGGACGGTATGCGAACTGTAGTGGGTCCATGTTGCGAGGAAGGAGGGCACAGATGTGCTTCTTGATTAGTCTCTCGGTCCCTGCCTTAAAAATACCCAAAGACCTGGCCTCCACAGCCGTCCGTGCCAATGAATTCCACCGATTCACCGCCCTCTGGTTAAAGAAATTCCTCCTAGTGACAGGAGGTTTATGTTTATTATTGTCACCAAGAGGAATTTCTTTAGCCAGAGGGCGATGAATCTGTGGAATTCATTGGCACGGACGGCTGTGGAGGCCAGGTCTTTGGGTATTTTTAAGGCAGAGATTGAGAGGTTCTTAATTGGTGAGGTTCCCGGGAGAATGGGGTTGAGAGAGAAAAAGAATCAGCCAAGATTGAATGGCGGATTGGACTCGATGGGCCGAATGGCCTAATTCTGCTCCTGTGGTCTTGTGGCCCTATGGTCCGAGGTACTGAAAGGCTTGGTTTGCATGCTGTTCAATTAGATCCAATAACAGCACAAGTAAATACAATCAAGCTAAGCTTAAGTACAACAGGTAGAGTAAAGGGGAAGATACAGAGTTGCAGAATGTAGTTCTCAGCATTGTAGCGCACCAGTTCCCCAGACAAAGTCCAATGAGCAAACAGTAATAATAATAATAATACATTACATTTGTATAGCGCTTTTCTAGACACTCAAAGACGCTTTACATGGTAAATAAGACATGAAAATAAATAAATAAACGAACAGAAAAGGAAGAATAAGGTGAGGTGACCTTCAGTTGTTGAAGGCAGTGTTGAACAGGTGAGACTTCAGTGATGCTTTGAATGTGGTGAGTGAGGAGGAGTCTCTGATGGTTTGAGGTAGTGAGTTCCAGAGGGTGAGAGCAGCGATGGAGAAAGCCCTGTCCCCCCAGGATCTGAGTTTGGTCCGGATGGGGGGGGGGGGGGGGGACAGGAGGTTAGCAGCAGCAGAGCGGGAGTGTGTCTGTGGAGGAGGTCAGTCAGGTCGGATGGGGCCAGGTTATGGAGGGCTTTGTAGGTCATGAGGAGGATTTTGTACTGGATGAAATAAATGAACAAAGGACAATGTTCAGCTTAATATGCTACCAGACAATCGGGCAATCTGAAGAAGGGTTCCGACCCGAAACATAGTCTGCCAGGTGCTGCCTGACCCGCTGAGTTCCTCCAACTCTGTGTGTTTTGTTAAGATTTCAGCATCCGTAGCCTCTTGAAACTAACAGCCTGTAACATAAATGATGCAATATTTTCCATTAAATCTTCATTAAATTGACCGGTTAATTTCTAAATGTGTATGTTATTTACTCTATAACTCATTCCTTATGATTTTCTCCATGAAATGTAGTTTGAAGATTTGTTTTAACATTTTATGCTCTTGATATTTATACAGTTTACAAATTACATTCTTTCTCGGAAAGGGATGGCAACAATTCTCTACAGCTGTTGAAATGTTCAGAGCCACTAGAAGAGAGATGCATAGAAACATAGAAACATAGAAAATAGGTGCAGGAGGAGGCCATTCGGCCCTTCGAGCCTGTACGCACCGCCATTCAATATGATCATGGCTGATCATCCAACTCAGTATCCCGTACCTGCCTTCTCTCCATACCCCCTGATCCCTTTAGCCACAAGGGCCACATCTAACTCCCTCTTAAATATAGCCAATGAACTGGCCTCAACTACCTTCTGTGGCAGAGAATTCCACAGATTCACCACTCTCTGTGTGAAAAAAAACGTTCTCATTTCGGTCCTAAAAACTTCCCCCTTATCCTTAAACTGTGACCCCTGGTTCTGGACTTCCCCAACATCGGGAACAATCTTCCTGCATCTAGCCTGTCCAACCCCTTAAGAATTTTGTAAGTTTCTATAAGTTTCTATGCAAATGGGGCATATATATAATGATGAAATGTGTTTAATTTAGTTGAGAGATACCGGAGTGGAAACAGGCCCTTCGGCCCATCGAGTCTGCGCCGCCCAGCGATCCCCGCACATTAACACTATCCTACACACACTAGGGACAATTTTTTTAATAATGTATTTATTTTTTACATTTGCCCAGCCAATTAACCTACAAACCTGCACGTCTTTGGAGTGTGGGAGGAAACCGAAGATCTCGGAGAAAACCCACGCAGGTCAAGGGGAGAACGTACAAACTCCGTACAGACGGCGCCCGTAGTCGGGATGGAACACGGGTCTCCGGCGCCGCATTCGCTGTAAGGTGGCAACTCTACCGCTGCGCCACCGTGCCGCCCTTTTGGCTGAATTTGTATGGCCGTCTGGTCAGAACAGAACAGGACAAGATGAGAGTGGCTTCATTCTGAAGGGGCCTCGGTGTACATTTGCCATGGCTCACTTGTTGTCTGCCTCAGTAGCTCCTCACAGTTCAGTTTGGGGACACGCATTTACCAACGGCGTGATAACTCGATGATGCTTTGGAAAGATGGACACAACGTGTTGGAGAAACTCAGCAGGTCAGGCAGCATCTCTGGAGAACATGGATAGGTGACGTTTCACAGAGTGCTGGAGTAACTCAGCGGGTCAGGCAGAATCTCTGGTAAACATGGATAGGTGACATTTCAGGCCAGTCTTCAGTCCTGACCCGGAACATGGCCTATCCATGTTAGAAACATAGAAACATAGAAACATAGAAAATAGGTGCAGGAGTAGGCCATTCGGCCCTTCGAGCCTGCACCGCCATTCAATATGATCATGGCTGATCATTCAGCTCAGTAACCTGTACCTGCCTTCTCTCCATTCCCCCTGATCCCTTTAGCAAAAAGGGCCACATCTAACTCCCTCTTAAATATAGCCAATGAACTGGCCTCAACTACCTTCTGTGGCAGAGAATTCCACAGACTCACCACTCTTTGTGTGAAGAAATGTTTTCTCATCTCCGTCCTAAAAGACTTCCCCCTTATCCTTAAGCTGTGACCCCTGGTTCTGGACTACCCCAACATCGGGAACAATCTTCCCGCATCTAGCCTCTCCAACCCCTTAAGAATTTTATATGTTTCTATAAGATCCCCCCTCAGTCTTCTAAATTCCAGCGAGTACAAGCCCAGTCTATCCAGTGTTCTGCAGCTGCGGCTCACCGGCAGTCTCTCTGTTTTTTTTGTTGTTTTTTGTCATTGTCGTCGTTAAATGTACGTTTTGTTTTATTTTTAACTCTGTGTATGTGGGGGGGGGGTGGTGGGGGGGGTTGGGGGAAACCTTTTTTCAAATCTCCTCCTCAACGGAGATGCGACCTTTACCGTGTCGTATCTCCGTTCGCGCTACGGCCTAACATCGTGGAGTCGGCGGCCTCCAGCTGGGATCGACCTAGAAGACTCCGGTCGCAGGGCCTGGACTTACCATCTCGGAGGCTTCGGCCGTGGGCCCTGCAGACCGCAACATCGGGAGCTCGCAGGTCCCTGCCTGGCGACCGGCTTTTGGGAGCTCCAGCCGTAGCAGCTTCGATCGTAGCAGCTTCGACCGCCCCGAAGCGCGAGGTACGATCGACCCGCCCGCAGGCCCTTCATCGCCCTGCATGGCTCGGCCGCAGCACTTTCCATCGCCCGGTGGGGGCTCAGGACTTTCATCGGCCTGCTCGGCTCGGCCATGGGACTTTCCATCGCCCGGTGGGGGCTTCAAAAAGTTGGGAGCCTCGATCACCTCGTGGCACCACGGGAGAAGAGTGAGGAGGAGATAAGACTTTGCCTTCCATCACAGTGAGGGTATGCCTAGAGCAATCACTGTGATGGCTGTTTTGTGTAAAAAATTATATCTGTGTGTCTTGTGCTTTTTAATGTCTACTGCCGGACCCTGACGTGAGAGGACGCTGGCGTTGTTTATTCGCCGCTTTTCCGTCAGGATAGTTTGTCTGTTTGTTTCTATGTTAATTGTTTTTGTAAAGCGCTTTGAGCATGCGATAAGGCGCTATATAAAATAAATGAATTATTATTATTATTATTATATGTAAGTCCCGCCATCCCAGGGATCAATCTGGTGAATCTTCTCTGTACTCCCTCTAAGGCAAGAATGTCTTTCCTCAGGTTAGGAGACCAAAACTGCACACAATACTCCAGGTGCGGTCTCACCAAGGCCCTGTACAACTGTAGCAGAACCTCCCTGCTCCTAAACTCAAATCCTCTTGCTATGAATGCCAACATACCATTCGCTTTCTTCACTGCCTGCTGCACCTGCATGCTTGCTTTCAATGACTGGTGCACCATGACACCCAGGTCATGTTGCATCTCCCCTTCTCCCAATCGGTCACCATTCAGGTAATACTCTGCTTTCCTGTTCTTGCCGCCGATATGGATAACCTCACATTTATCCACATTATATTGCATCTGCCATGCATTTGCCCACTCGCCTAATCTATCCAAGTCACTCTGCAGCCTCCTAGCATCCTCCTCGCAGCTAACACTGCCACCCAGCTTTGTGTCATCCGCAAACTTAGAGATGTTGCATTCAATCATTAATATACACTGTAAATAACTGGGGTCCCAGCACTGAGCCTTGTGGTACCCCACTAGTCACTGCCTGCCATTCCGAAAAGGACCCATTTATTCCTACTCTTTGCTTCCTGTCCGCCAACCAATTTTCTATCCACCTCAACACTGCACCCTCAATACCGTGTGCTTTAAGTTTGTACACCAATCTCCTATGTGGGACCTTGTCGAAGGCCTTCTGAAAGTCCAGATATAACACATCGACTGGTTCTCCCTTATCCACTCTACTAGTTACATCCTCGAAAAATTCTATAAGATTCGTCAGACATGATTTGCCTTTGGTAAATCCATGCTGACTTTGTCCAATGATTTCACCACTTTCCAAATGTGATGCTATTACATCTTTAATAACTGACTCTAGCATTTTCCCCACTACCGATGTTAGGCTAACTGGTCTATAATTCCCCGTTTTCTCTCTCCCTCCCTTTTTAAAAAGTGGGGTTACATTAGCTACCCTTCAGTCCTCAGGAACTACTCCAGAATCTAAAGAGTTTTGAAAAATTATCACTAATGCATCCACTATTTCTGAGGCTACTTCCTTAAGCACTCTGGGATGCAGCCTATCTGGCCCTGGGGATTTATCTGCCTTTAATCCATTTAATTTACCTAACACCACTTCCCGACTAACCTGGATTTCCCTCAGTTCCTCCATCTCATTAGACCCCCGGTCCCCCGCTATATCCGGCAGACGGTTTATGTCTTCCTTAGTGAAGACAGAACCAAAGTATTCGTTCAATTGGTCTGCCATCTCCTTGTTCCCTATGATCAATTCACCTGTTTCCGACTGCAAGAGACCTACATTTGCCTTAACTAATCTTTTTCTCTTGACATATCTATAAAAGCTTTTGCAGTCTGTTTTTATGTTCCTTGCCAGTTTTCCCTCATAATCTATTTTCCCTTTCCTAATTAAGCCCTTTGTCCTCCTCTGCTGGACTCTGAATTTCTCCCAGTCCTCTGGTATGCTACTTTTTCTGGCTAATCTGTATGCTTCATCTTTTGTTTTAATACTATCCTTGATTTCCCTTGTTAGCCACGGATGCACTACCTTTCCTGGTTTGTTCTTTTGCCAAACTGGGATGAACACTTGTTGTAGTTCATCCATGCGACCTTTAAATGCCTTCCATTGCATGTCCACCGTCAACCCTTTCAGCATCAATCGCCAGTCTATCTTGGACAATTCACGCCTCATACCCTCAAAGTTACCTTTCTTTAAGTTCAGAGATACAGAGTGGAAACAGGCCCTTCGGCCCAACGAGTCCGCCTTGACCAGTGATTCCCATACGCGAGCACTATCCCTACACACTAGGGACAATTTACAATTTGTACTTCAAGTTCAAGTTCAAAACACTTTATTTGTCCCCCTGGGGGAATTTACAAAGGCACATAGAGTGGTACAAAAACTATTGGGGGGGGGGGGTTAGGAGGGTGAGCAGCGGGATAGGGGTGGTTGGGAGTTGAGGAGCTGAACATCCTTGGGGACCTTCTCCTCTGTGTCCCACAGCCTGGGCAGCGAAGCCGGCGTCCTGAGGGGAGCCACTCAAACGCAGAGAACAGGACGTGTGAGGGGTGCTGTAAAATCCTGCCAGCTGACCTTAGCCTCTGCTGGTCGCATAGGGTGGAGAGGGCCCTGACAGGGAGCCCGATAATTTTGGAAGAGACTTTGGCTGTGGTCTGACAGGGGGTTTCTGTTCTGAAGGCTGACGGAGTGGAACCAGCAGCTGAAGGAGAACGTGATAACGCTCTTAACCAAAGATACTAGAGGAACAAGATAGACCGCTCGACCCTAAAAACCATCACGGCGCCATTTTATTAGGCAGAAACATGTAGAAACATTTTAAAAGAAAAATAACAAAAATCTATGAATTGATAGATGAGATATATTCTGCATTTTTATGGTATCATCACACAAACTGTTCCCCCAAAACACTGATTACACTGCGAGAGGCATAGCGAACGGCGGGTTTTGCTTACTAAAATGGCTCCTTTGCGTACTACACTTCAGTATAGGCGATTTCAACGGAATGGTCCATCTTGTTCCTTGAGCGTCTTTGCTCTCAATGAAGGAGTAGTAAAACCCTGTGACGAAACCAATTAACCCACAAACCTGTGCTTCGTTGGAATGTGGGAGGAAACCGGAGAACCCGGAAAAAACCCACGCGGTCACGGCGAGAACGTACAAACTCCGTACAGACAGCACCCATAGTCAGGAAGGAACCCGGGTCTCTGGCGCTGTAAGGCAGCAACTCTACCGCTGCGCCACCGTGCCGCCCCAGTGCTTTATGCACTTGACCAAATGTGAACATAGAAAATGCCTGCAAATTTACGGACATTGTATCATTCAGAAAATGCATTAGGTGAACCATCATTTTCTTTGTATTTTTAGAATATATTTAATCTTTTTATTTTTCTCCCAGTTCCTTCTTTATGGACCATAACTGTGGACATTGTTGCATGAAAATAAGAAATAAAAGTTGGAGTCAGTGACACAACCCTCTGGGCTTTCTCCGCCATTCAACAAGAGCTGGTTCAATTAACGTAGAAACATAGAAAATAGGTGCAGGAAGACGCCATTTTGCCCTTCGAGCCAGCACCGCCATTCATTGTGATCATGGCTGATCACCTACAATCAGTAACCCGTGCCTGCCTTCTCCCCGTATCCCTTGATTCCACTAGCCCCCTGGAGCTCTCTCTAATTCATCAACATTTCTCTCCAATCAACATTTTCCTTGATTCCCTTCACGTTCGACAACACTCACAGTCTAAGCATTTGCAAGGCCCAATAATTCAGCATCTAGGTGCCTCTGATGTTGACATTTCTGAGATTTACTCAAAGAAAGTTCTCCACAGCAAAGCCTTCCCTCTGCCACCTAATTCTAGACCAGACAGGGCGGCACAGTGGCGCAGCTGGTAGAGCAGCTGCTTCACAGCACCAAGGACCCAGGTTCGATCCTGACTTCAACTGTGGAATTTGCACGTCTTTGTTGTGACTGCGTGGGTTTCCTCCGGGTGGTCCGGTTTCCTCCCGCACCCCAAAGACGTGCGGGTTTGTAGAGTCAAAGAGTCACAGAGTGATGCAGTGTAGAACAGGCCCTTCGGCCTAACTTGCCCACACTGGCCAGAGGCTCTAAATGCGGCCTCACCAACGTCTTATACATCTGCAACATGACCTCCCAACTTCTATACTCAATTCTGTAGGTTAATTATCCCCAGTGTTTAGGGAGTGGATGAGAAAGTGGGATAACGTAAAACTAGTGTGGTCAGCGTGAACTCGGAGGGCCAAGGGGTATATTTCCATGCCATATCTTTAAAACTTGTATCTTGAAAATCTGCCAGTGTCTACTCCCTCAGTCCTTCTCAGAAGCTTATGTTACTGATGAAGTCACCTTGAGTCAGGGAGTCATTAGAAACAGATAAACATAGAAAATAGGTGCAGGAGTAGGCCATTGAGCCAGCACTGCTGTTCAATATGATAATAGACAATAGACAATAGACAATAGACAATAGGTGCAGGGTAGGCCATTCAGCCCTTTCGAGCCAGCCTTTCACTATTCTGTACGTTTCCATCAGATCCCCCCTCATTCTTCTAAACTCCAGCAAATGTATGCCCAGTGCCGTCAATCACTCATTCTGAAGAAGGGTCTCCACCCGAAACGTCACCCATTCCTTCTCTCCAGAGATGCTGCCTGACCTGCTGGGTTACTCCAGCAGTTTGTGATACCTTCGACTCATTCCTGGGGTCTTTCTTGTAAACCGTTAACCCACTCATTCCTGGGATCATTCTTGTAAACTTTCTAACCTGAATCTATCAATCTCCACCGCAAAAACATCCCCTGACTTGGCCTCCACAGCTGTCTGTGGCAATGAATTCCACAGATTCACCACCCTCTGACTTAAGAAATTCCTCCTCTTCTCCTTTCTAAAGGTACGTCCTTTCATTCTTAGGCTACTTTTCACTGTACCTCGGTACACGTGACAATAATAAATCTAAACTTAAACGTAAAGTAGAAATCTTAGACAGTGGCCCTCTTTGAGCTCTCTATCCCCGCTAGATGTTTTTTAACGATGATGGACTTGGTCTCTTTAGACTTTATCTAAGTCATGAGAACAAATTAGAAACAGCTTGCAATAACAGACTATAAACAAGGATTCTCCTTGGAGCAAGATTTGAATAACAGCCTGTAAATCTGAAGAAGGGTCTCTACCCGAAACGTCACCCATTCCTTCTCTCCCAAGATGCTGCCTGTCACTCCAGCTTTTTGTGTCTGTCTGGAATCAAATGAAGAAGGCATTTTACTACTACAATCGGTGAGGGCTCTCTTCCATCAGAATAAGAGATTTCCTTCTGATTATTCCTTCGCTGAATTGTAAGGGTGGGGGAGAAAGAAAGGTGGGAGAGAGGGGAGGCAGGACAATGTGTAGTGGGTAGTAGGTGGACACAGGCAAAGGTAGCTGAGGGGTGATAGTCAAATGGTTGGAACAAAAACCAGAGATTAAAACCAGAAGACATAAACAAAATGCTGGAGTAATTCAGCGGGTCAGGCAGCATCACCGGAGAGAAGGAATGGGTGACGTTTCGGGTCGAGACCCTTCTTCAGACTCAGTCTCAGTCTGACGAGGAGGCCTCGACTCGAAAAGTCACCCATTCCTTCTGTCCAGAGATGCTGCCTGTCCCGTTGAGTTAATCCAGCATTTTGTGTGTATCTTCAGTTTAAACCAGCATCTGCAGTTCCTTCCTACACATTAAAACAAGAAGGTTTTGTTTAGTTTGGAGATACAGCGTGGAAACAGACCCTTTGGCCCACCGAGTCCGTGCTGTCCAGCGATCACCCCATACACTAGCACTACCCTACACTCTAGGGACGATTGACAATCATTATTGAAGGAAACTAACCGACAAACCTGCATGTCTTTGGAATGTGGGAGAAAACCCACGCAGTCACTGGGAGAATGTACAAACTACGTAAGGCAAGGCAAGGTAAGGCAAGTTTATTTATACAGCACATTTCAGCAACAAGGCAATTCAAAGTGCTTTACATCAAACATTAAAGAGCAGTTAAAAGGAATTAAAAACAGTCATTAAAGAGAATAGAAAATAAAAACAAGCTAAAATAGAATAAGACAGGTATAAATTACAAGAATAAAAGTTACAGTGCACTGTAAGAAATGAGTAATTATTTGATTTAAATAAGAGGCAGCGTCAAACAGAAAAGTCTTCAGCCTCGATTTTAAAAGGACTGAGAGTTGCAGTGGACCTACAGTTTTCTGGGAGTTTGTTCCATATGTGTGGAATGCCAGTACAGACTGCACCCGTTGTCAGGATCGAACCCGGGTCACCGGCGCTGTGAAGCAGCATCTCCAAACCCGCCCCATTTTCCTGCCTCCTCCCGATAATCCTTGTCACCCGTTCTTAATCCAAAACTTGGCTACCTCTGCCTTATAAATATCCACTGACTTGGCCTCCACAGCGGCACGGTGGCGCAGCGGTAGAGTTGCCGCCTTACAGCGAATGCAGCGCCGGAGACTCAGCGAGTCCGTGCCGCCCAGCGATCCCCGCACATTAACACTATCCTACACCCACTAGGGACAATTTTTACATTTACCCAGCCAATTAACCTACAAACCTGTATGTCTTTGGAGTGTGGGAGGAAACCGAAGATCTCGGAGAAAACCCACGCAGGTCACGGGAAGAACGTACAAACTCCGTACAGACGGCGCCCATAGTCAGGATCGAACCTGAGTCTCCGGCGCTGCATTCCATCGCTGTAAGGCAGCAACTCTACCGCCGCGCCACCGTGCCGCCCACATTTAGGTTCACGCGCGATCCCACATGTTACATGAAGCACTCATCTGGATCAGCGGAACAGATCTCTGTTTTATTTAGTTTAGTTTAGAGATTCAGCGTGGAAACAGGTCCTTCAGCCCACCGAGTCTTTGCCGACCAGCGATCCCCGCACACCGGCACTGCCCGAAACACACGAGCGACAACTTACAATTTCACCAAGTCAATTAGCCTACAAACCTGGCGTGCGGGAGGAAACCGGAGCGCCCGGGGGAAAGTCACGGGGAGAAGTTACAAACTCCGGACAGACAGCACCTGAGGTCAGGATCGAACCCGGGTCTCTGGCGCCGTGAGGCGGCAACTCTACTGCTGCGCCACCCTGCATCTTTGCATGCAGCATTCAAGAGAGAGCTAGATAGAGCTCTTAATGATAGCAGAGTCAGGGGGTATGGGGAGAAGGCAGGAACGGGGTGCTGATTGAGAATGATCAGCCATGATCACATTGAATGGCGGTGCTGGCTCGATGGGCTGAATGGCCTCCTCCTGCACCTATTGTCTATTGTCTATTGTCTATTTCATTGAATTCTACAGCCATGTAAAGGACATTTGGACCTGATTGTCCATGATGGTGCTAATGCCCCTCACTAACTGGCCTCATCTAAATTTCACCTCCTCTTGTTTTCACGTCCTTCTTTCATCCTTTCCTTCCTCAAGTATATATCCCACAGATAAACCTTTCCTTTCTGTACCTCCCTGTGAAGTGCCTCAACCACTCCACACAGTGGTTTAAGTTTTAGTTTTTTTTACTTATAGAGATGCAGCGTGGAAACAGGCCCTTCGGCCCACCGGGTCCGCACCCACCAGCGATCCCCGTACATTAACACTATCCTACACACACTAGGGACACTTTTTACATTTGCCCAGCCAATTTTCCTACATACCTCTACGCCTTTGGAGTGTGGGAGGAAACCAACGATCTCGGAGAAAACCCAATGCAGGTCACGGGGAGAACGTACAAACTCCGTACAGACAGCGCCCATAGTCGGGATTGAACCCGGGTCTCTGGTGCTGCATTCGCTGTAAAGCAGCAACTCTACCGCTGCGCCACCATGCACTAAGTTGAACTGGTGAGTTGAAACTTTTTCATCATCTCTGACTGACTCCCCTAAATTCCTCGATGGAGTTGTCCCAATCTATCTTGTTGTTGTGCCAGAGTGAGGCCACACACAAACTGGAGGAGCAGCACCTCGTATTCCGCTTGGGTAGTTTACACCCCAATGGTATGAACATTGAACTACAGAGTCATCGAGTCATACAGTGTGGAAATAGGTCCTTCAGCCCAACTTGCCCTCACCGACAAACATGCCCCATCTACACTAGTCCCACCTGCCTGCATATGGCCCATGTCCCTCTAAACCTGTCCTGTCCTGTTAGTTGGTAGACACAAAATGCTGGAGTAACTCAGCGGGTCAGGCAGCTGATGTAAATCAGTCCGAAGAAGGGTCTCGACCCGAAACATCACCCATTCCTTCTCTCCTGAAATGCTGCCTGACCCGCTGAGTTACTCCAGCATTTTGTGTCTACCTTCGATTTAAACCAGCATCTGCAGTTTTTTTTCCTACTATCCTGTTAATCAATTAGTACCTATCTAAATGCGTTTTAAATGTTCCACTAGTGCCTGCCTCGACTGCCTCCTCTGGCAGCTTGTTCCATGCACCCACCACCTTTTGGATGAAAAAGTTTCCCCTGAGATTCCTATTAAATCTTTTCCCCCTCACCTTAAACCCATGTCCTCTGGTTCTCGATTCACCTCCTTTGGGCAAAAGACTCTGTGCATTGACCTAATCCATTCCTCTCATGATTTAGTACACTCGATAAGATCATCCCTCATCCTCCTGCGCTCCAAAGAATAAAGTTTTCGACCTGTCCCTCAAGCTCAGGCCTTTGAGTCCTTAAATTTAGGTAACTAAAACTATTCCCATCTTCCCTGTGCCCCAGCTGGATGTGCACCATTTCTCTGTCTTTCCCACCCCCCCCCCTCTCCTTTCCCCATCCCCACCAACCCTTCCAACCACGTTGTGGAATATTGGTCAGGCCCATTCCACTTACACTGTGCTCTATTGGCCAAGTTAAGAACGATGCGTTTATAACAACATGGACTTGGATCATGAAAAATAGTGTCAGAATATTGAGACTCCTTTATACTATCTCAGTATACTAAGCCACCGCCCCACAGCAGCAGTTTATACTACCTGCAGGCGTGGCACAGTGGTAGAGTTGCTGCCTTACAGCATCAGAGACCCCTGTTTGATCCCGACTACGGGTGCTGTCTGTACGGAGTTTGTACGTTCTCCCCGTGACCTGCGTGGGTTTCCTCCGAGATCTTCGGTTTCCTCCCACGCTCCAAAGACGTACAGGTTTGTAGGTTAATTGGATTGGTGTATGTGTAAGTTGTCCCAAGTGTGTGTAGGATAGTGTTAGTGTGCGGGGATCGCTGGTCGGCGCGGATTCGGTGGGCCGAAGGGCCTGTTTCCGCGCTGTATCTCTAAAACTAAAACCTAAAACTAAAACTATTATTGCCATTGGCTTGGTAAATGTAACAATTGTCCCCAGTGTGTGTAGGGTAGGTGTTAACGTGCGGGGATCGCTGGTTGCCTATTCCTTTTCTCGCTGCCTGTCCCGCTGAGTTACTCCAGCTTTTTGTGTCTATCTTCAGTTCCCTCCTACGCAGAGGATTTAGCATCTCTGATTCACGAGGAGAATATTAGCCGATGTTCCTGGTGGTTGTCTGCCTGTCCATATCATATGATGGATGAGGATCCATAAAACCATAGCCTGCAAGGATTCAACAGCTTTGAAGAGCAAAGGTCATGAAAACATTGGCAAGTAGGAAAAAGCATTCAACTTGTCCAATGAATCTTTAATTACTTCCCTCTTCAGGGCTGGTGAGAAATGTTTGGAGAGAACAAAATTGTTATGACACCTCACTGCCATAATAAATTCACATGTCTAGTGCCTTTCCTGTGGCTGATGTGTAATGGTGGAATTATCTTACTTTCTTGTTAAAAACGAATCTCAGCTCAGTATTTCCAAGTCCTTCGCACAGACAGGAAGATATATATCCCCAATTTTGTTAATGATCTCGCAAAGTTTTGGATTTCAATAAAGCATCAAAGTTGGAGAAATCTAAGGCAAAAAAAAGGGTAAATAAGAGATGAATATTTTCACAGAGCAGTGAGTTCTTGTAACTTAAATTTTAAATAAAACTAGTCCGCCTACTTCAACCTCCAACCTACCTCACTATGGACCTTGCACTTTTTAAAATCTGCACTTTCTCTATAACTGTGATGCTGTAACACTGTAACACTGCACTTGGATATTTTTCTCTTTGAATTACGGGCTGTACGTGTGTTGTAGGTTGATTGCACACATGTATCGTATGTGGGACTAGTGTAAATGGGGCATGTTGGTCAGCATCAAAGATACTAGAGGAGCAAGATGGACCACTCCGTTGAAATCGCCTATACTGAAGTGTAGTACGCAAAAGGGCGTAACGTCCACCATTTTAGTAAGCAAAACCCGCCGTTCGTTATGCCTCTCGCAGTGTAATCAGTGTTGTGGATGGGGTATCTTGGTCGGCATGGGCTGGTTGGACCGAAGAGCCTGTTTCCGTGGTGTGATTCTACAACTTTAAATCCTCAGAACCAAAGATACTAGATGAGCCACTCCATCGAAATCGCTTATACTGAAGTGCAGTACGCAAAGGAGTGTAACGTCCGCCATTTTAGTAAGCAAAACCCGCCGTTCGCTATGCCTCTCGCAGTGTAATCAGTGTTTTGGGGGAACAGTATGTGTGATGATATCATTAAAATGCAGAATATATCACATCTATCAATTCACAGATTTTTGTTATTCTTCTTTTTAAATGTTTCTGCCTACTAAAATGGCGCCGTGACGTACTACGGTTTTTAGGGTCGAGCGGTCTATCTTGCTTCTCTAGTATCTTTGGTCAGCATAGGCAAGTTGGGCCGAAGGTCCTGTTTCCACGCTCTGTGAATCTACATAATTGACAGCCTATTACATATACAAAGCTTTTCACCATTGATCAGTGTGTATGGCAATAATAGTTTTAGTTTTAGGTTTTAGTTTTAGAGCTACAGCGCGGAAACAGGCCCTTCGGCCCAACGAATCCGCGCCGACCAGCGATCCCTGCACTCTGACACTATCCTACACACACTTGGGACAATTTTTACATTTACCAAGCCAATTAACCTACAAACCTGTACGTCTTTGGATGTGTGGGAGGAAACCGAAGATCTCGGAGAAAACCCACGCAGGTCACGGGGAGAACGTACAAACTCCATACAGGCAAGCACCTGTAGTTGGGATGGGATCGATCCCGGGTCACTGGTGCTGTAAGGCAGTAGCTCTACCGCTGAGCCACTGTGCCGCCCTAAAGTTGCCACCAAGCCCGCAACAAAAGCTTTTCACTGTACCTCGGTACACGTGACAATAAGCCAAACTGAACTGAATGGCACCCGTAGTCGGGTCTCCTGAACTCCAAGCGCCGTGAGGCAGCAACTCTACCGCTGCGCCACCGTGCCACAGCTTAAATCAACACTAACACCACCACCATTCAAAAGGCTGTTGTCAGTGCCAGTACCCTGCAGTGGTGTAAAAACCTCTCTGTTTTACTGGTGTCCTTTGGGATGGGAGATTTGACACCATTACTGGTTCTGGCCAATATGGTTGAACTCTAAATGACCTCCTCAGCTCAAGGGAAATTAGGGATAGACAATGGGTATGAAGGAATTGCAGACGCTGGTTTAAGCCGGAGATAGATCCAAAAAGCTGGAGTAACTCAGCAGGACAGCAGGAGAAAAAAGAATAGGGATTTGGTAAAATATTCCTTCTCTCCAGAGATGCTGTCTGACCCGCTGAGTTTAGTTTAGTTTAGTTTAGAGATACAGCGCAGAAACAGGCCCTTCGGCCCATCGAGTCCGCGCCGACCAGTGATCCCCGCGCACTAACACTATCCTACACACACTGGGGACAATTTACACCTACACCGAGCCAATTAACCTACAAACCTATGCGTCTTTGGAGTGTGGGAGGAAACCAAAGATCTCGGAGAAAACCCACACAGGTCACAGGGAGAACGTTCTAACTCCGTACAGACAGCGCCCGTAGTCGGGATTGAACCCGGGTCTCCAGCGCTGCAAGTGCTGTAAGGCAGCAACTCTATCGCTGCGCCACCGTGCCACCCGAGTTACTCCAACTTTATCGGCCTATCTTATGGATAGGTAATATTGGCATCACCGAGAAGCCTCACCGAAGTCTAAGGAAGATTTGCGTGTCTCCGACAATCTTTACCGACTTCTACAGATGTTTCTGCAGATGTTTCTACAGATGCTTCCACCCGGCATCCCATCGAGAAGCCTCGCAGCTTGGTTTGACAACAGCTCTGCCCAAGACTGCAGGGCTTTGCAGAGATTTGCAGATGCAGTTCAGTCCATCGCACTGACCAGCTTATCTCTATTGACTCAGTCCATACCCCACGTTGCCTCGGGAAAGCAACCAATACTAATCAAGGATCATCTGCACACCATTTATTCCATCTTTTCCTCTCTTCCTTCAGAAAGAAGACACAAAAGCTTGAAAACATGTACCACCAGATCCACTGTTAAGAGATTTCCGAATGGGCCTCCCGTAACCTTGTAGCCCCAATCTTCCAACCTACCTCTTTGCAGCCCTTACACTTTTTTAATCTGCACTTTCCCTGTAACTATATTGCGGCAATGCTACAACAGGCTAGGGCTTTAATCGTTGGAGCGCAGGAAGCTGAGAGGTGACGTTACAAAGACATATAAACTCATGTGGAGAATAGATTTTGGTGAATGCAATTTTTTATTCATAGTAGGGGAATCAAGAACCAAGGTTTAATGTAAAAGGGGCAAGATTTAGTAAGAACATGAGGGGTGGTGGTAGATGGAACGAGGTTTCAGAAAAGGTAGTAGAGGTAGGTACTATAACAGCATTCAAAAGGCACTTGGACAGGTAGATGAATAGGAAAGGTTCAGGGGGATATGGGCCAAACATGTGTCAATGGGACTAGCTTGGATGGGGCATATTGGTCGGCATGGGTGAATTGGACTGAAGGGCCTGTTTCCATGCTGAATGACTCTATGACTCTATGACTATATTTTGCACTCTGATATTTCTTTGCACTACCTACTGTACTTGTGTATGACTTGAATGTACTGATGCATGGTATGATCTGACTTGATTACGCTCAAACAAAGTTTTCCTTGTAACTCGGTACACATGACAATGATAAACCCATGCCCAGACCAATGCCATCTGCTGCCATTACTGGTGATGGTCATATCCTGTGAACTTGTATACTAAAACTCTCGTTTGTTTGTTTGTTTGTTCCTGAACTACAGCCAAAACGGTACACGATAGTGCGGCAATTTTAGGCCCACCTTACTCACCGTCGTCCCTCTGGTGCTAATGGAAGAAGTTTCATTGTAATCAGTGTTATATTTTTAAAGTTATTCACATTTTAAGGTTTAATCTATCTCCTAGGGAGGGAGGGGGAGGGAGGGGGGAGGCAGAGGGTGGAGGGAGGGGGGGAGGGAGGGAGGGGGAGGAGGGAGGATAAGGGGGGTTGAGGGGGATGCAGTGGGGGGTGGGGAAGGGGGAGGGGAAGGGGCAGTGGGGAAGAGGGAGGGGAGGGGGAGGGGAGTAGTTGGGGGGAGGGAGGGGGAGGAGGGATGGAGGGAGGGAGGGGGAGAGGAGGGGGGAGGAGGGAGGGGAGGGAGGGGGAGAGGGGCGGATGGAGGGAGGGGAGGAGGGGGGAGGGTGGAGGGGGAGAGGGGGGGAGGGGAGGGGGAGGAGGGAGAGGGGAGGAGGAGGAGATAGATTACAACTAAAACCCAAAACCAAAGTATTATCTAATTATCTAACTAAATGTACCAATTTACAATAAATACTTCTGTATGCAAAAAACAGCTAACTGCATATTAATGAGCTCCTTAAAAAAAATCTGATGCTGTCGATGCAAGTACCTGTATATCATTGGGGTACCAAGTGGGTACCTCCCTTCACTGGCGTTTCATTGAGTTAGGACCACGACACCTCGGGAAGGCTCAGGTTTGGAGGGGTATGGACCAAAGGCAGGCAGGTGGGACTTGTGCAGCTGGGAACATGTTGGCCGGTGTGGGCAAGTTGGGCCGAAGGGCCTGTTTCCACGCCGTATCACTCTCTAACAAGTCCAACCATGGCCTCTGCATCTCCATACAAGATTTGCATCCTAATTTTATTTATTGACTTTATTTGAAATGCCACGAACGCTGTGGGATAAGCCAAGATGGTTTTCCAAACACCAGTCACCCACTCTGAGTTTCTGAGACAGAGACATCAGCCTTGACAACACAAGTCTTGCACAGATGGGATCGGGAGCAAATGTTGCAAGCAGCAGTGTGGAAACCAGCACAATGTGCACAGCCGCCAAACCACCGAGTTTGTAAGACTGTTTTTTTTTTTTCACTCAGCGCCAAGTGAAAGCTGTTAATGATCGACTAACATCAGCGCGATACGATGGCAAATGCTTGATGTCCCACAGCAGGGGCACAGCGCACTGCGGAGAGGCAGTGGGATGTTTTCTGCAGTTGACCCATCTGTCAAAGATTCAGCAGTGCGATCAGGGCAGCAGGACATTGACAAGAAGACATTTCCAGATGGGTTTTCTAGATGAGATAACGAGCTGAGGTCTTGCGGGGCCTGATCCGTCTGGCAACAGATACGGGCAGACCAGCGGTTCAGAACTTAGAGCACAGAATGCTGGGGCATGGAAGGATGAGGGGGGACCTCATTGAAACTTAACGAATAGATTTTTAGATTTAGATTTAGAGATACAGCGTGGAAGCAGGCCCTTCGGCCCACCAGGTCCGCACCGCCCAGCGATCCCCGCAAACCCTACACCCACTAGGGACAATTTTTACATTTGCCCAGCCAATTAACCTGCATACCTGCACGTCTTTGGAGTGTGGGAGGAAACCGAAGATTTCGGAGAAAACCCACGCAGGTCACGGGGAGAACGTACAAACTCTGTACAGACGGCGCCCGTAGTCAGGATCAAACCTGAGTCTCTGGCGCTGCATTCGCTGTGAGGCAGCAACTCTACCGCTGCGCCACCGTGCCGCTCGAATAGTGAAAGGCCTGGAGAGAATGGATGTGGCGAGGATGTTTCCACTAGTGGGAGAGTCCAAGACCAGAGGCCACAGCCTCAGAATTAAAGGACATTGCTTGATGAGGAGAAATTCTTTAGTCAGAGGGTGGTGAATCTGTGGAAACAGATTGCCACAGAAGTATGTGGAGGCCAAGTCAAAGGATATTTTTAAGGCAGAGATGGATAGATTCTTCATTAGATTGGATGTCAGGGGTTACGGGGAGAAGGCAGGAGAATTGGGTTAGGTGGGAGAGATAAATCAGCACATATTGAATGGCAGAGTAGACATGATGGGCCGAGTGGCCTAAATCTGCTACTATTACTTATGAACATAGACAATAGACAATAGGTGCAGGAGTAGGCCATTCGGCCCTTCAAGCCAGCACCGCCATTCAATGTGATCATGGCTGATCATTCTCAATCAGTACCCCCATCCTGCCTTCTCCCCATACCCCCTTAAGAGCTATCCTTAAGAGCTCTATCTAGCTCTCTCTTGAATGCATTCAGAGAATTGGCCTCCACTGCCTTCTGAGGCAGTGAATTTATAAAGAACTTATAAAGAACATAGAACAGAACTGAAGATAGACACAAAATGCTGGAGTAACTCAGTGGGTCAAGCAGCATCTCTGGAGAAAAGGAATAGGTGACGTTTCGGGTCGAGACCCTTCTTCAGGGTAACTCAGCGGGTCAGGCACCATCTCTGGAGAAAATGAATTGGTGACATTTCAGGTCGAGAGAAGGAGGATCTCGACCTGAAATGTCGTATTCCTTTTCTCCAGAGATGGCTCCTGACCCTCTGAGTTACTCCAGCATTTTGTGCCTATCTTTGGTGTAAAACAGCATCTGCAGTTCCTTCCTACGCATAGACCAGTACACCACTGAAACAGGCCCACAATGTCTAAGAAGGCCGCACCTGAGGCCATGTAGTTTGCACCCCATCGGTATCATCATTGACTTCTCTAACTTCAAATAGTCCTTGCTTTCCCTCCCTTTCCTCTCCCCTTCCCAGTTTTCCCACAAGTCTTCCTGTCTCCTGCTACATCCTATCTTTGTCCCGCCCCATCCCCTGACATCAGTCTGAAGAAGGGTCTCGACCCGAAACGTCACCCATTCGCTTAGCAGCGTAGGTTTACTAGGTTAATTCCCGGAATGGCGGGACTGTCGTATGTTGAGTGACTGGAGCGACTAGGCTTGTATACACTGGAATTTAGAAGGATGAGAGGGGATCTTATCGAAACGTATAAGATTTTTAAGGGGTTGAACACGTTAGAGGCAGGAAACATGTTCCCAATGTTGGGGGAGTCCAGAACAAGGGGCCACAGTTTAAGAATAAGGTGTTGGCCATTTAGAACTGAGATGAGGAAAAACCTTTTCAGTCAGAGAGTTGTGAATCTGTGGAATTCTCTGCCTCCGAAGGCCAATTCTCTGAATGCATTCAAGAGAGAGCTAGATAGAGCTCGTAAGGATAGCGGAGTCAGGGGGTATGGGGAGAAGGCAGGAACGGGGTATTGATTGAGAATGATCAGCCATGATCACATTGAATGGCGGTGCTGGCTCGAAGGGCCGAATGGCCTCCTCCTGCACCTATTGTCTATTGTCATTCCTTCTCTCCAGAGATGCTGCCTGACCCGCTGAGTTACGCCAGCATTTTGTGACCGCCAAGTTAAATAAATCTTGTCTCTGCCTGTACATGATCCATAAACCTCCATTCCATGCCTGGCCACTTGGCTATCGAAAAGCCAATTAAACACCGTTATGGTATCTGCTTCCACCACCAACCCCGGCAGTGGGCCCAGGCACCCATCACTCTCTGTGTGGAAAACATGGCCCAGACATCTATATATTAAAGGGCCTGTCCCACTTAGGCGATTTTAAGGCGACTGCCGGCGACTAGGATGTCGCCGAACGTTTGCTGGGGTGTCGCAGGCATGATCGTGAGGTGTCTTCCAAGAATCGCGTCGCGGAAAAAATTTCCAGATGGAAATTTCTCGGCGACAGCTGGCTTGTCGCCAGGTATGGTAGCTTATTGCGGGCGCTGTCTGTCGCACGCTGTCCCCAGGTTTTTCCAGGTTGTAGCAGATGCATTCAGAAGCAAATAATATTAAATTAAGAAAAGGCATTTGAAGATACCAGAATATAGTTTTGTTTAACCAATTTATTTACCGTCAGGACATTTGACAGGTAGATTGGAGGCGGCAGTTTGACGGTCAGGTGAGCGTGGGGATTTCGCAATGTTTCCGAAGACGGTGTAATCTCTCAGCCAGGTGCTAGTTTCACAAAAAACATAACTTGTATCGACCTGACTCGGCATTGTCGTGGTCATTGTCGTTAGCATTGTCGTGGTCATTGTCGTGGTCACTGTCGTGGTCATTGTCGTGGTCATTGTCGTGGTCATTGTGGTCATTGTGGTCATTGTCGTGGTCATTGTCATGGTCATTGACGTGGTCATTGACGTGGTCATTGTCGTGGTCATTGTCGTGGTCATTGTGGTCACTATCGTGGTCATTGTTGTGGTCATTGTCGTGGTCATTGTGGTCATTGTCGTGGTCATTGACGTGGTCATTGTGGTCATTGTGGTCATTGTCGTGGTCATTGACGTGGTCATTGTCATGGTCATTGTCGTGGTCATTGTGGTAATTGTGGTCATTGTCGTGGTCATTGTCGTGATCATTGTCGTGGTCATTGTCGTGATCATTGTCGTGATCATTGTCGTGGTCATTGCCGTGGTCATTGTCGTGATCATTGTCGTGATCATTGCCGTGGTCATTGTCGTGATCATTACCGTGGTCATTGTCGTGGTCATTGTCGTAGGGTAAAATAAAATTTTGACGATCTGCTACGACTTTGACAGTCGCCGGCAGTCGCCTTAAAAATCGCCTAAAGTGGGACAGCCCCTTAAAACTCTCGTTTGCTTGTTTGTTTGTTCGTGAATTACAGCCAAAACGGTGCACGATAGCACGACAATTTTAGGCCCACCTTACTCACCGTCGTCCTTTGGGTGCTAATGGAAGAAGTTTCATTGAAATCGGTGTTATATTTTTAAAGTTATTCCCACTTTAAAGTTTAAATCTATCTCTTGGGGAGGGAGGGACGGAGGGAGGGAGGGAGGGAGGGGGATGGAGTGGGGGGAGGGGGAGGGAGGGAGGGAGGGAGGGGGATGGAGTGGGGGGAGGGGGAGGGAGGGAGGGAGGGAGGGGGATTGTGCAGGGAGGGGTGGGGGAGGAGGGAGGATAAGGGGGTTGAGGGGGATGGAGTGGGGGGGAGGGGGAGGGAGGGGGATGGGAGAGGGGAGCGGGAGGGGGGGATGGGAGGAGGAGGAGGGGGAGGGAGGGGAGGAAAGGGTGTTGCACCAATGCAGGAGAGGTTTGGGCCCAACGGGTCCACTTGGTCTATTCTCCTTTAAACCTTTCCCCTCTCACCTTAAAACTATGCCCTCTAGTGTTGATTTCCGGTAGTTTGGTGGAGAATCCTCCATTGGGAGTGTGACAGCACCTTCTCCATTGGATGCCGGTCTGATCCCTGTCACTGGCTGACAGACCAGGGGAGGCCAAACCCCAGCATCTTTGGTAACCGCTGGCTGCAGCTGGCTGACCAGATTTAGAGGTGCAGCGCGGAAACAGGCCCTCCGGCCCACCGGGTCCGCGCCGACCAGCGACCCCCGCACATTAACGCTATCCTACTCACACTAGGGACAATTTACACTTATACCAAGCCAATTAACCTACAAACCTGCACGTCTGGAGTGTGGGAGGAAACAGCTGGCCCCCTCCATGACACACTGGTCAACCTGAGGAGCACCTTCAGCAACAGACTGGTCCCACCAAGGTGCAGCATGGAACGCCACAGGAGATCCTTCTTCCCTGTGGCTATCAAACTGTACAACCCCTCCCCCTTCTGTCATGGGGTGGACTGAGACTGACTCCTCCCCAATCTTTGCACGTGTCCAATCCTTTCCACTCGCCACTTTAATTTCATGTTTTAGATTTTTTAGATTTTTTAGATTTTTAGATTTTAGAGATACAGCGCGGAAACAGGCCCTTCGGCCAGACAAATCCGCGCCGCCCAGCGATCCCCGCACATTAACACTATCCTACACACACTAGGGACAATTTTTACATCTATCCAGTCAATTAACCTACATAACTGTACATCTTTGGAGTGTGGGAGGAAACCGAAGATCTCGGAGAAAACCCACGCAGGTCACAGGGAGAACGTACAAACTCCGTACAGACGGCACCCGTAGTCGGGATCGAACCCGGGTCTACTGGCGCTGTAAGTGCTGTAAGGAAGCAACTCTACCGCCGTGCAGCGCCCACCCCCCCTCCCCCACCCGCCCCACCGTACAGAAGTGTGAAAACGCACACCTCAATCTGAAGAAGGGACTCGTCCCGAAACGTCACCCATTCCTTCTCTCCAGAGATGCTGCCTGTCCCTCTGAGTTACTCCAGCATTTTGTGTCTATCTCCAGATTCAGGGGCAGTATCTGCTCAGTTATTATCAGTAACTGAATGATATTCTCACCAGCTAGAGTGCAACCTACCATCTACCTCTCTGGAGACCTTTGAATTATCTTAGAAACATAGAAACATAGAAAATAGGTGCAGGAGTAGGCCATTCGGCCCTTCGAGCCTGCACCACCATTCAATATGATCATGGCTGATCATCCAACTCAGTATCCCGTACCTGCCTTCTCTCCATACCCCCTGTCCTTTAATCACAATTAATCTTGCACTAAACGTTGTGTCCTTTATCCTGGAACTGTACCCTGTGAATGGCTTGTTTGCATTAATGTATAGTCTTTTTTTGACTGGATAGTCAAGAGTGTTTTATTGTCATAGGTCCCAGATAGAACAATAAAATTCTTATTTGCAGCAGCACAACAGAATATGTAAACACAGTGCACTGTAAACAATATAATAAACAAGAAAAAATAAGTTCAGTGTGTGAATATACACACACGCATACGTACATACAAAAAGCAAATAAACAATAATAGTGCAATAATAACAGTAACAGTCTATGTAGTTCGGAGCTTATTATGAGGTTGTGGTGTTTAATAGCCTGATGACCGTAGGGCAGAAGCTGCTCCTGAACCTGGACGTGACAGTTTTCAGGCTCCTGTACCTTCTTCCCGATGGCAGGGGTGAGATGAGAGTGTGGCCAGGGTGGTGTGGGTCTCTGATGGTGCTGGCTGCTTTTTTCAGGCAACGACCAAAAAGCTTTTCACTGTACCTCGGTACATGTTACAATAATAACCTAAACAGAGCTAAACTGGTGGTTTCTTAGCTGAGCTCCATGCACAGTGAGACTTAGAAACATAGAAAACATAGAAAATAGGCCATTCAGCCCTTCGAGCCAGCCAGCGCCACCATTCAATATGATCATCCAAAATCAGTACCCCGTTCCTGCTTTCATATCATATCATATATATACAGCCGGAAACAGGCCTTTTCGGCCCTCCAAGTCCGTGCCGCCCAGTGATCCCCGTACATTAACACTATCCTACACCCACTAGAGACAATGTTTACATTTACCCAGCCAATTAACCTACATACCTGTACGTCTTTGGAGTGAGGGAGGAAACCGAAGATCTCGGAGAAAACCCACGCAGGTCACGGGGAGAATGTACAAACTCCTTACAGTGCAGCACCCGTAGTCAGGATCGAACCTGAGTCTCCGGCGCTGCATTCGCTGTAAAGCAGCAACTCTACCGCTGCGCTACCGTGTCTCCCCAAATCCCTTGATTCCGTTAGCCCTAAGAGCTACATCTAACTCTCTCTTGAATACATCTCAAGACATCTGAAAGACTACAGGAGAACTTTTTATTAATCCCATTCCAGGCCGTTCCCTGGTTGCAGCTTAGAATTTATTGTCTCTGGGACTCATGAACAGGAACACTGTGATTTCACAAGAGCCAAATCCATCGCAACACTCTTGCGCTCCTGCCTCCTGATCTTTCACCATCAAGCCTTTGAAAGACAACAACAAATCCAGCCAAGATAGACACAGAACGCTGGAGTAACTCAGCGGGGCTATTCGCGTCTATTCTGCCATTCAATCATGGTTGATCTATCTCTCCCTCCTAACCCCATTCTCCTGCCTTCTCCCCATAACCCCTGACACCCGTACCAATGTCCTTGTCGACCATGGTGGCATGTTAAACTAACCTCCTCTGCCTGCACGAGACCCATACCTCTCCATTCCCTGCACTTCCACCTGCCCATGTAAAAGCCTCTTAAATGTCTCTTTGATGCAAGATGCATTTACTCACGCTACAAACATTTAGTCTCTTTCTCCAGTCACTTTGTAGTTTAAACGACCCACCTCAG
This sequence comes from Rhinoraja longicauda, assembly GCF_053455715.1. Lineage (NCBI taxonomy): Eukaryota > Metazoa > Chordata > Chondrichthyes > Rajiformes > Arhynchobatidae > Rhinoraja > Rhinoraja longicauda. The sequence continues at coordinate 5,881,395 of NC_135988.1, forward strand.
TCTGTAGAAGGGTCTCGACCCGAAAAGTCACCCATTCCTTCTCTCCTGAGATGCTGCCTGACCCGCTGAGTTACTCCAGCATTTTGTGAATAAATACCTTCTGATCTCATTTACACTTTCACATTTATTGTCATTAGTCCACATCCAACTTGATCTTGTTGTCTTGTTGTCCAGTTTCCATGTTCTACGTCATGATAATACTATGAGATGAGGGATGTGTTTTCCTCGTTCCCAATGTTGGGGGAGTTCAGAACCAGGGGCCACAGTTTAAGAATAAGGGGTAGGCCATTTAGAACTGAGATGAGGAAAAACCTTTTCAGTCAGAGAGTTGTGAATCTGTGGAATTCCCTGCCTCAGATGGCAGTGGAGGCCAATTCTCTGAATGCATTCAAGAGAGAGCTAGATAGAGCTCTTAAGGATAGTGGAGTCAGGGGGTATGGGGAGAAGGCAGGAACGGGGTACTGATTGAGAATGATCAGCCATGATCACATTGAATGCATCCGTTGCTCCAGATGTCAACTTATTTACATCGGCGAAACCAAACGCAGGCTCGGCGATCGCTTCGCTCAACACCTGCGCCCGGTCCGCATTAACCAAACTGGTCTCCCGGTGGCCGAGCACTTCAACTCCCCCTCCCATTCCCAGTCTGACCTTTCTGTCATGGGCCTCCTCCAGTGCCATAGTGAGGCCCACCGGAAATTGGAGGAACAGCACCTCATATTTCGCCTGGGCAGCTTGCAGCCCAGTGGTATGAACATCGACTTCTCCAACTTTAGATAGTTCCTCTGTCCCTCTCTTCCCCTCCCTCTTCCCAGATCTCCCTCTATCTTCCTGTCTCCACCTATATCCTTCCTTTGTCCCGCCCCCCTAACATCAGTCTGAAGAAGGGTCTCGACCCGAAATGTCACCCATTCCTTCTCTCCTGAGATGCTGCCTCACCTGCTGAGTTACTCCAGCATTTTGTGAATAAATACCTTCGATTTGTACCAGCATCTGAAGTTATTTTCTTATACACATTGAATGGCGGTGCTGGCTCGAAGGGCCAAATGGCCTCCTCCTGCACATATTGTCTATTGTCTAAAGTCTCTAACTTCTTGAAACACTTGTAATTCTATCAGCCTATGTTGTGCGAAACTAGAAACCGAGAAGCACTCTGTAGCTATTTTGTTAACATTGAGTAATTTATAACTGTGTTACAATAGTGCTTTACAATTAGTCCTTTGTGATCCCTGTTTAACTTATACACTTGGATCAGCAATGACGAATTCAGAGCCAGCAGTTTTGCAGAAACAATTCTCAATTGCACAGTCAACCTGCTATTAGAAGATGGCAGTAGCGAGTTGGGTCAGGGCTGAGGTGCTTTTATATTTTAATTTCCAAACCTCTGTGTGGAAAATATGCACCTTTTAAGCAAAACAGGAAGATCTGAAAGTCAGTTCCTCCTAAAGATTTGCATCAGCAAAGGCATCGGTTAATTGCTCAGATAAGTTGTGTTTATTTTGCTGCGTGTTTTGTCAGTAGCAGCATTTTTGAGAGTTGGAATTAAGTTAAGTGTAGACTTACAAGAAGGATTTTTAATTCCTCTTTCTCTTTCTGGGATTCGAATGACAATTTTCTCTTCTCCGTCCGCACTGCCACGTTCAGAATCTTCCGGCCACAGTTCTCAGGTCACAAGGCCATAAGTGATAGGAGCAGAATTAGGCCAATCGGCCCATCAAGTCTGCTCTGTCATTCAATCATGGCTGATCTATCTCTCCCATCAAACGCCTATTCTCCTGCCTTCTCCCCATAACATCTGACACCCAAACTAATCAAGAATCTATCTATCTTTGCTTTACAAATATCCATTGATTTGACCTCCACAGCCTTCTGTGGCAATGAATTCCACAGATTCACCACCCTCTGACTAAAGAAAATCCTCCTCATCTCCTTCCGAAAAGAACGTCCGTTAATTCTGAGGCTGTGACCTGTAGTCCTGGACTCTCCCACTAGTGGAAACATCCTCTCCACATCTACTCTATCCAGGCCTTTCACTATTCTGTATGGTTTAATGAGGTCCCCCCTCATTTTTCTAAACTCTAGCGATTACAGGCCCAGTGCAGACAAACGCTCATCATAAATTAATCCACTCATTGCTGGGATCATTCTTGTAAATGTCCTCTGGACCCTCTCCAGAGCCAGCATATCCTTCCTCAGATATGGGGCCGTCAGACTTGGTGGAAGGGACAAGGTTACTTTAGGTTTACATTTAGGTTTAGGTTTGTTATTGCCATGTGTACCGAGGTACATTGAAAACTTTTATTTTTGCATGGATATCTAAACAGATCAGATAAGATCGAAGGTAGACACAAAATGCTGGAGTAACTCAACGGGTCAGGCAGCATCTCAGGAGAGAAGGAATGGGTGACGTTTCGGGTCAAGACCCTTCTTCAGACTGATGTCTGGGGAGGGGGCGGGACAAAGATAGAATGTAGTCGGAGACAGGAAGACTAGTGGGAGAACTGGGAAGGGGGAGGGGATAGAGAGGGAGAAACTAACTTCAGATGGCCCTTGCTTTCCCTCCCTATCCCCTCCCCCGTGCCAGTTCTCCCACTAGTCTTCCTGTCTCCGACTACATTCTATCTTTGTCCCGCCCCCTCCCCTGACATCAGTCTGAAGAAGGGTCTCGACCCGAAACGTCACCCATTCCTACTCTCCAGAGATGCTGCCTGACCTGCTGAGTTACTCCGGCATTGTGTCTCTCTGCTGGCAGCTTGTTCCATATACCCATGACCCTCTGGGTGAAACCAATTCTACCAGCTCTATGTTTTGGTTTTATAAGTCTCAATCTATATAATAAATTACTTGTCACTAAAGAGAAGGCATGGCACTGATACATCTCGAAGCTGATAGTGAGAGAAACTCTAATATCTGGTGGAGGTATAATTAACTCTTTAGCAACAAGGGGTGATCAACTAACGGAAGATGGACACAAAAATCTGGAGTAACTCAGTGGGTCAGGCAGCATCGCTGGAGAACATGGATAGGTGAACATGGTTTTGGGTCGGGACCCTTCTTCAAACTGAGAGTCAGGGGAAAGGGAAACGAGAGATACAGATGGCGATAGACAAAGATATAGAACAAACGTATAAGATTATTAAGGGGTTGGACACGTTAGAGGCAGGAAACATGTTCCCAATGTTGGGGGAGTCCAGAACAAGGGGCCACAGTTTAAGAATAAGGGGTAGGCCATTTAGAACTGAGATGAGGAAAAACTTTTTCACTCAGAGAGTTGTGAATCTGTGGAATTCTCTGCCTCAGAAGGCAGTGGAGGCCAATTCTCTGAATGCATTCAAGAGAGAGCTGGATAGAGCTCTTAAGGATAGCGGAGTCAGGGGGTATGGGGAGAGGGCAGGAACGGGGTACTGATTGAGAATGATCAGCCATGATCACATTGAATGGCGGTGCTGGCTCGAAGGGCCGAATGGCCTCCTCCTGCACCTATTGTCTATTGTCTATTGTCTAAATGAATGAAAGAAATGCAAAAAAGTTATGATGATAAAGGAAACAGGCTATTTTTAGCTGTGAGCTAGGTGCAAACGGGTTACTGACAATGAGACTCAACAAGATTACTTTGAAACTAGTAGAACGACTTGGGTGGGGGAGGGGGACGGGGAGAGAGGGGATGGAAGTTTTCGTTCGAAGTTAGAGAAATCGATACTCATACCACTGGGTTGTAAGCTGCCCAATCAACTAGCCTTTTGTTATAGTCAATAAGATCAATTTTAAATTAAAATGTGACATACATTGACATTTCTAGAGAATTGATTGTATCCTTTGGAGAAGAAAATAGGAGATGCAAATCTATTCTCCGGCTTGCAATCTTCATCTTCGGCACTCATGCAGTCAATCGCATTCTCCATCTCCCCGGCATTCTCTGGAAGAAAATAGATTGTCAAATAAATTTTGTATTTGGAACGCGATTTTACAGGCAATGTCTGTTTAATAGAGTCAAGGAAACAAATAGTTTCAACGATGCATTTATACTTGAAAGAGAAATATAAATCCAAGGGATCCAAACAGTAATCAGGTCACTGCTGATGTGAAAGGCTGGATAAAGCATTAGGCTCTGGGCACGCCAAGATAAATAGGGTGTTGTTTGAAAAACAAAGTATATTAAAATTTATGGAGGAAAAAAAATAAAAAAATTCCTTTGGAACAGGGCTTGATAAATAAACTGTTAGTTGAAAGCTGTGATAGTGTTGATGGCAGATGGTTGGTATGTAAATTCAGTGCCATTTGGTTCCGTTTAGTTTAGAGGTCCAGCGCGGAAACAGGCCCCTCGGCCCACCGGGTCGGCACCGACCAGCGACCCTCGCGCATTAACACTGCCCGAGGGACTAGGGACAATTTGACATTTACACCAAGCCAATTAACCTGCAAACCAATGTACGTCTTTGGAGCGTGGGAGGAAACCGGAGATAGACAATAGACAATAGACAATAGGTGCAGGAGGAGGCCATTCGGCCCTTCGAGCCAGCACCGCCATTCAATGTGATCATGGCTGATCATTCTCAATCACTACCCCGTTCCTGCCTTCGCCCCATACCCCCTGACTCCGCTATCCTTAAGGGCTCTATCCAGCTCTCTCTTGAATGCATTCAGAGAATTGGCCTCCACTGCCTTCTGACGCAGAGAATTCCACAGATTCACAACTCTCTGACTGAAAAAGTTTTTCCCCATCTCAGTTCTAAATGGCCTACCCCTTATTGTTAAACTGTGGCCCCTTGTTCTGGACTCCCCCAACATTGGGAACATGTTTCCTGCCTCTAACGTGTCCAACCCCTTAATAATCTTATACGTTTCGATAACATCTCCTCTCATCCTTCTAAATTCCAGTGTATACAAGCCTAGTCGCTCCAGTCTTTCAACATATGATAGTCCCGCCATTCCGGGAATTAACTTAGTAATAAACCTACGCTGCATGCCCTCAATAGCAAGAATATCCTTCCTCAAGTTTGGAGACCAAAACTGCAGACAGTACTCCAGGTGCGGTCTCACTAGGGCCCTGTACAACTGCAGAAGGACTTCTTCCTAACACATGGCATCCCTGTGTGGTACCTCAGCTGCACGGAGGCAGAGAGGAGAGCTCTTCAGTGGGTAGTCCATAGAGCTCAGAGGACCCTAACAACACAGCTACCTGCCTTGGAGGGCATCTACAACACACGATGCCTCAGAAAAGCCACCAGCTTCCACAAAGACTCTTCACACCTCTGCAACAGTCTGTTCGAACTTCCACCATCGGGCAGACGATACAAGGCTTTCTACGCCCGCACCTCCAGACTCAGGAACAGCTTAATCCCCAGTGCCATAGCTGCTATGAACCGGTCCTGCTGAGCCGGATGGTCACATCGCACAGCGAACCGGCACAGATCTGCTTGCACTTTATTCTGTTTTAAAACAGTTCCAATTTGTTTCATTGGGTTGTTTAAATTAATACTGACTAGCTAATTAATTTATTGCATCGTATGGGAGGCGCATTCCCAATCTCGTTGTACCCCTGTACAATGACAATAAAGATATGTTGTATTGCATTGTATTGTAAGAAGGTGAAGCTTCTCGACCCGAAACGCCACCCATTCCTTCTCTCCAGAGATGCTGCCTGTCCCGCTGAGTGACTCCAGCTTTCCGTGTCTATCTTCGGTGAAACGTAGATCGGCAGGACAGTGATAGGAAGCATCTGCAAAGGATGCGGCCAAAGCAATGCAGCTTTTTGGAACAAACTTTGCAGTCTGCAGGCAGTGAAACCAAACGAGTTTGGTATCAGGTTACATGTCCTACTTTTCAAACCGTGCATATGGAGTTGGACGTCAGGCTGCAACAGCAGTAAATAATGAAAGGCATTGTAATGATTTACATCTGGGCTGACCGTCATTCGTCATTTCTAGTATATTTTGCATTGAAGCCCTGGTTGATATTCGTGTAAGCCTCCTCCATAAAACATACCTCCTGACACGGAGGAACTCTTACCAGCGGGAGTCCCTTTCAAAATCCATAAGAATTGCTTTTTGAAAGCTGCAAACCTTTGGAGACCTGTGGTTCAGTTTGCAGCATGCAAGAACATGAAGAGAGTAAGACTTTGGCGCTCAGCACGAAACATTTGGAGTGACTTTCGAGGCCCCGGTGTTCCTGAAAGGAAAGGGCGAGATGTGCACACACAGCGATCAATTGTTCGTGTTAATGAACGGGATGCAGCAAAGGCTAGTGTGTTAAATGCTGTGTGTTTATGGTGGTGGTGCAGCGGTAGAGTTGCTGCCTTACAGCGCCAGAGACCCGGGTTCCATCCTGACCACGGGCGCTGTCTGTACGGAGTTTGTACGTTCTCCCCGTGACCTGCGTAGATTTTCTCCAAGATCTCCGGTTTCCTCCCTCACTCCAAAAACGTACAGGTTTGCAGGTTAATTGGCTTGGAATAAGTGTAAAATTATCCCTAGTATAGTGCCTGGTCCCCAGGATAGTCTTAATCTGCGGGGATCGCTGGTCAGTGCGGACCATCATATGATGATGCCAAACATCATAACTGCTTAAGCAATCACTTTATGAAGCTAAAATCAAATGTTAATTTACTGGTTTTCAAGGATAATGTAACATTTGAGCCTAAATGTGGAAGTGGCAAAGGGCCACAGAGTGCTGGAGTAACTCAACGGGTCAGGCAGCATCTCTGGAGAACATGGATAGGTGATGTTTCACAGAGTGCTGGAGTAACTCAGCGGGTCAGGCAGCATCTCTGGAGAACATGGATAGGTGACGTTTCACAGAGCGCTGGAGTAACTCAGCGGGTCAGGCAGCATCTCTGGAGAACATGGATAGGTGCCGTTTTGGGTCAGGACCATTCTTCAGACTTCTTCAGACAGCGGCAAACATGAAATAAAATGAAACTCACCAAAACGATTATATGGATCTTCACTGAATTGAACAAAATCTGCACTAGAAATTTCCATTTGACTACGTAAGGGAGGCATGATGGCGCAGCGGTAGAGCTACTGCCTTTCAGCGCCAGGGACACAGGTTCGATCCTGACTATGGGCGCTGTCTGTATGGAGTTTGTACGTTCTCCCCGTGACCTGAATGGGTTTCCTCCGAGATCTTCGGTTTCCCCCCACACTCCAAAGACGTACAGGTTTGTAGGTTAATTGGCTTGGTATAAAATGTAAATTGCCCCTAGTGTGTGTAGGGTATTGAAACATTTTGTTCTGCAGCTGAAATGAGGAATTGACCAACAGGGAGACCTCCACCCCACCCCCCCCCCCCCACCCTCCCCCCCCCCCCACCCTCCCAGGACATGTCCCTAGTGTGTGCAGGATGGTGTCAATGTGCGGGGACTGGGTGGGCCGAAGGTCCTGTTTCCGCGCTGTATCTCTAAACTAAACTAAACAAAACGAAACTATTCATACAGTGTGCAGGCTCGCTCTCTGTGTAGCCTTCATGAAAGGTATCAGAATCAGAATCAGAATTACCTTTATTGTCATAAAAAAAACCAAGTCTTTTGGACGAGATTTCGTCACCCACAGTCCAACAATAAGAGCAATAAAAAAAATCAATAACACACACACAATCACAAACCAACACAAAACAACAAAAAAAGAAACATCCATCATAGTGAGTCTCCTCCAGTCCCCTCCTCACTGTGATGGAAGGCCAGAATGTCTTTTCTCTTCCCCTGCCGTCAGGTTGTTGAGGTTGCCACGTTCCAGGCCGCGCCGGACGGTGAAAGGTCCGCAGCGGGCCGACCCCAGCCCTGCGATCCTGGGCGGGCGAAGACGCTGCCGCTGCACGTCGGGGCGGTCGGGGCTCCCGACATTGAAGTCCCCGCCGGGCAGAGAAAAATCCCGCGGCCTATGTCAGGCCGTGCCGGACGGTGAAAGGTCCGCGGCGGGCCGACCCAAGCCCCGAACCGGGGCGGGCGAAGACGCTGCCGCTGCCGGAGCTCCCGATGTCGGCCCCCACCCAGGGGGCTGCGAGCTTCCGACGTCCATGCGGCTGCTTATCCACAAAAGCCTGAACCCTGTTGTACACAGTTCACCACAGCACTCTAATACAGCCTCATCTGTTCCTCCTCAGGTCCCATTGACGTCTCTCTATAATGAGAACAAAATTGCTTAACATGGCTGACTGCTGACCAGGGAGAGGGTTTCCTGGTAACAGACTCAAATAAATAGACAAGTTATAAACAAAAATAATTCTAGTTTGCACGTTGCTATTTCAGATGGAGAAACTTATACAAGTATAAATATATTCTGCCTTATTTCTAATCAATCAAATATGGCAGTTCGGTAAAATTTCCTTGATTATCTCAACAATGTTAATTCTTCTTTCAGGTCTGAAGAAGGGTCTTGACCTGAAACGTCACACATTCCTTCTCTCCAGAGTTATCAGCTAAAGAAAAAGCTACATATTGCTGGAGTAAGTCAGCAGGTCAGGCAGCATCTCTGGGGGACATGGATGGGTGACGTACTTTGTCAGACTGGATAAGAAGGAACTGCAGATGCTGGTTTATAGACAATAGACAATGGGTGCAGGAGTAGGCCATTCGGCCCTTCGAGCCAGCACCACCATTCAATGTGATCATGGCTGATCATCCACAATCAGTACCCCATTCCTGCCTTCTCCCCATACCTCCTGACTCCGCTATCCTTATGAGCTCTAACTAGCTCTCTCTTGAAAGCATTCAGAGAATTGGCCTCCACTGCCTTCTGAGGCAGAGAATTCCACAGATTTACAACTCTCTGACTGAAAAAGTTTTTCCTCATCTCCGTTCTAAATGGCCTCCCCCTTACTCTTAAACTGTGGCCCCTGGTTCTGGACTCCCCCAACATTGGGAACATGTTTCCTGCCTCTAACGTGTCCAACCCCTTAATAATCTTATATGTTTCGATGAGATCCCCTCTCATCCTTCTAAATTCCAGTGTATACAAGCCTAGTCTAGTTTACACCGGAGATAGGATCTCTGGAGACCATGGATTGGTGACGTTTCAGACCGGGGCACTTCGTCAGACTGATTGTAATAGGGGGGAGAAAACTGGACGTAGATGAGGAGGGGTGGGAGGGGGTTTGGACAATGCCTGGCAAGTGATAGGTGGACGTAGATGAGGGGGGGGGGGGGGGTTGATTGCCAAATGGTTGGACAAAAGCCAGAGATGAAAAGACAAAACGTGTGAGATAAGGAGATAAGGGTGGAAGAAGTGTGAATTGTGAAGCCAGAGGAATGAAAAGAGATGGGTGGGGTGAAGGGGGGCAGAGAGAAGGGGAGATGTAGGTGCAAATTCATGATGGACACAGGGAACGAGAGGGAGGAAAAAAGGGGGAGGTGGGGAGAAGGGAGAGGAGAGATGAGCTTGTAGGTAAGCTACTTAAAAGTGGAGAATTCAATGATCATACTGTTGGGTCGTAAGCTCCCCGAATGGAATATGAGGTGCATAACATTGAGTTGGATAGAGTCTCGGGGCTAGCGGAATCAAGGGGTATGGGGAGAAGGCAGGCACGGGGTACTGGTTGTGGGTGATCAGCCATGATCACAATGAATGGTGGTGCTGGCTCGAAGGGCTGAATGGCCTCCTCCTGTTTGTAGATGACATCACTCTGGTAATAGAGGAGGCCCAGAATAGGAAGGTCGTTGTGGGAATGGGAAGGGGGGGGGGTTAAAGTCATTAGCGACCCAGAGACCCAGCAAGCCCTGGCGGACCGAACGCAAGTGTTCAGTGAAACGGACACCTAGTCAATGCTTGGTCTTGCTGAAGTAACGAAGGCCCCAATGGAGACAACAAATGCAGAAGATGAGGTTGGAGGAGGTGCACATAAACCTCAAGCTCACCTGGAAGTGCTGCTTGTACTAGTTTCATTGTCATCCAGGCATTGTCTGTGACTCGTTTTCACCTCACCCACAGCTGACAATGACCTGTTTCCTTTGTCATCATGGATGATCAGCCATGATCACATTGAATGGCGGTGCTGGCTCGAAGGGCTGAATGGCCTCCTCCTGCACCTGCTGTCTATTGTCCATTGTCACTTTTTTTCATATCTTTTATTCATTTGTTCTGTTTCTCTCTATATCAACATCTATATCTCTCGTATAAGAAAATAACTGCAGATGCTGGTACAAATCGATTTATTCCCAAAATGCTGGAGTAACTCAGCAGGTCAGGCAGCATCTCGGGAGAGAAGGAATGGGTGACGTTTCGGGTCGAGACCCTTCTTCAGTCTGTTAGGCAGCATCTCGGGAGAGAAGGAATGGGTGACGTTTCGGGTCGAGACCCTTCTTCAGTCTGAAGAAGGGTCTCGACCCAAAACGTCACCCATTCCTTCTCTCCCGAGGTGCTGCCTGACATGCTGAGTTACTCCAGCATTTTGTGAATAAATCTATACCTCTCGTTTCCATTTCCCCCGTCTCTCCATCTGAAGAAGGGTCTCGACCCGAAACGTCACGTATTCCTTTTCTCCAGAAACTGTTGTCTGACCTGCTGAGTTACTCCGGCTTTCTGCGTCTATCTTCGGTATTTTGTCTGCTTCTACATTTAATCTGTGGGGGGATAAAATGTTATTAAACTGATAAGCCCGCAAGTTAGTTCTCTATTAAAGTCAGTCGAGCGGGGTAATCCCAAGTTTATTGAAACTTGCCAACAAGGCTAATTTCAGATATAATTGCATTTCACTTTGCAAAAAAACATAAACTTAATCATTCAAATATTTGGCAACAACTCAGAATGTGTATGGTGAAATATCCTCCGTGAAGGCCACAGGCTGTGATTCCAGCGCTTGATTTCCTATCCCCAGCTGACCTCGAAGGAAGCCGTGCTCCATTTCACTGACCTCCTGCACTCTTCCACAAGCCCTTAACTGGGGAAACGTGGCCACAATTGATCGGCCTTTTTTTCCAGCAGTTTCCCCAGTACGCCGTTCCCACCATTTAGAACGGAGATGAGGAAGAACTTTTTCAGTCAGAGAGTGGTGAAGGTGTGGAATTCTCTGCCTCAGAAGGCAGTGGAGGCCAGTTCGTTGGATGCTTTCAAGAGAGAGCTGGATAGAGCTCTTAAGGATAGCGGAGTGAGGGGGTATGGGGAGAAGGCAGGAACGGGGTACTGATTGAGAGTGATCAGCCATGATCGCATTGAATGGCGGTGCTGGCTCGAAGGGCTGAATGGCCTACTCCTGCACCTATTGTCTATTGTCTATTGTCTATTGTCTATTGTCTATTGTCAAGCCGTGCATGTGTTCTTTTCCAGGCCTGTTGCCCATCGAAGAACTGGGAATCACCCTCCGTCAGATGTCCAGGCAAACGACACCCCAATAAAAGTGGGCCTCACAGCGCCAGTGACCCGGGTCCGATCCCGACTTACGGGTGCTGTCTGTACGTTCTCCCCGTGACCGCGTGGGTTTTCTCCGGGTGCTCCGGTTTCCTCCCACACACCAAAGACGTCTGGGTTTCTGTATTAATTGGCTTGGTATAAGTGTAAATTGTCCCCAGTATGTGTAGGATAGTGTTAATGTGCGGGAATCGCTGGTCGGAGTGGTTCCGGTGGGCCGAAGGGCCTGTTTCCGCGCTGTATCTCTAAACTAAACTAAACCTTGACGAAAGCAAAAGTGCTAGTGTACGGGGTGATCGGTGGTCGGCATGCACGCAGTGGGCCAAAGGGACCATTTCCGTGCTGTATCTCTAAAGTCTAAAGTCAAAAGTCCTCCAGAGATGCTGCCTGACTCGTTGAGTTACTCCAGCACTTTGTGTCTATTTTAGTACAGAGCTTTCTTGATTGCTGCTTTGGCTGCTGTTAGTTTGCTGCACGTATACATCCTGCTACAGAAGGGTCATGGACTGGAAATGTGAAGTTTCCCTCTCCACGGATGCTGCCTGACCTGCTGAGTGTTACCAGCAATTTCTGTTAATATTTTGGACTCATCTTTCTGCCTTACTTGAAATTGTTCCAGACAGTACAGTGTTTACAGAGGCAGTGAAACCACTTTAAATCCTCCCTCTCTCACCTCCATGTCATTTTCAAAACAGTTTTACGCACGTGTTAACAAGCTGGAAAGGATGCAGAGAAGATTTACGAGGATGTTGCCAGGACTCGAGGGCTTGAGCTACAGGGAGAGGTTGAGCAGGCTGGGTCTCTATTCCTTTGGAGTGCAGGAGGATGAGGGGTGATCTTTTGTGTATTAGATTAGATAAACGCTTGCCCAGAGTTGGGGAATCAAGGACCAGAGGGCATAGGTTTAAGGTGATGGGGGGAAATATTTAATATGAACCTAAGGGGTAACCTTTCTACAGAAAGGATGATGACTGTATGGAACAAGCTGTCAGAGGACGTAGTGGTGTTTAAGAAACATTTAGGCAGGTACATGGATAGGTTTAGAGGGTTATGGGCCAACCACAAGCATGCCCATAATCCTCTAGTGCAGATGGGGAGTGTATGTCAGCATAGTCAAGTCAAGTCAAGTCAATTTTATTTGTATAGCACATTTAAAAACAACCCACGTTGACCAAAGTGCTGTACACCAGTTCAGGTGCTAAGAAACGAACATACAATGGCACACAAACATAACAGCACATACATAAACAGTTCACAGCGCCCCCTCAGATGGCCTCAAACACTAGGGAGTAGAAATAGGTTTTGAGGATAGGCAACAAGGGCCTGTTTCCACGCTGTATGTCTCTAATAATCACAAACAAAATGCAAATTGTTGGAGGAACACAGCAGGTCAGGTAGCATCTGTGTAGAAGATGGTGACATTTCAGATCAGGGCCCTCCTTCAGACTGATGGTAGTGGGAGGGGAGGGGGGGGGACTGGAAGAGAGGTGGGAGAAGAACAAAGCCTGGAAGGTGATAGTTGATGTAGTTGAGGGGGAGGTGGGGAGGGGTTTTAAATGACAAATGTTATGGGTGAAACGGAGAAGATAGTGTCAGATGAGGATAGAAGATGCGAGCGGCACGGTGGCGCAGTGGTAGAGTTGCTGCCTTACAGCGCAAGGAGATTGTATGTTCCCCTCCTGGCCGCGTGGGTTTTCTCCGGGTGCTCCGGTTTCCTCCCACACTCCAAAGACATACAGGTTTTGTGATGTTTGGTTGACCCTGTGGGGTGGGAGGACCCGTTGCTCCTCCCGTACAGCAGGTGGCGCTGCACAGCACAAAGGGAGATATTTTGTACACAGTGATCTGGGCTGTACACAGTGTGAGTGTGCCGTCAGATTGTGGGATGGCAGCCATTTTAGTTGTCTTGCTGCCAGCATTGAGTTACTGTAATAAAGACTTCTGTTGTACCTTGAAGACTTGCAAGGTTTCATACAGGCATAGAACAAGAACACGAAAGGTTTGTAGGTCCATTGGCTATGGTAATTTGTAAAATTGTCCCTGGAGTGTAGGATGGTACGAGTGTACGGTGTGCCCAAAGAACTATATCTAATCTTTCTTGAAAATGCCTTTTATCGATGCCCCGATACTGTTATAAGATCACTCATCAGCCTCCTGCCCCCCAGCCAGGGAAAGCCCCAACCTATCCGTGTAGCTCAATAATGGTCGACGGTGAGTAGGGGTGCCAACTATCTCACTCCCAAATACGGGACAAGGTGACGTCACAGCCCCGCCCCCCCACGTGACCTCACCCAGCCAGCGGCCACGTGTTCCCACTCCACCAATGGCGGCCGCCCGGGCTGGGAGGCGGGTTGCTATGCAACCTCCGTTAGGCGAACACACTCGGCCCCGCTCCCCGAACACACTCTGTTAGCCTACACTGTCCGGGCCTACAGTGGCCACCGGAACTGCAGTGTCCGGGCCTACACAGTCCGGGCCTACGGTGTCCGGGCCTAAAGCGTCCGGACCTACAGCATCCGGGCCTACAGCATCCGGGCCTACAGCATCCGGGCCTACAGTGTCCAGGCCTACAGTGTCCAGGCCCACAGGGCCTAATAGGGGACAAAGGCGGTCCCGTACGGGACAAACCAATTTAGCCCAAAATACGGGACATCCGGCTAATACGGGACAGTTGGCAACCCTAACTGTGTGCTTTCCACATCCCTACCTTGGCTTGGCCACCCTTTCAGCTTCTCCGGAGTTTGGGTTGCTAAAGTGCGTTAATGGATTACCTAGCTTGCAATCTTATAGCCAAAGAGGCTGATCATGCTGGTGAAGCAGTTCATAAAACAAATTAGATGCCAGGCTTTATAAATAGGAGCAGTGAGTACAGAAAGTATGTTTAACTTAAATAAAATACCAGCGTGCATTTACGGGCACCGCCACTTAGATTTGGTTTTATGGCTTTGGCGAGATAACCTACATAGTCTTTTCACCGAGGTATTTGTTTTACAATAGTTTAACAATTCGCATGATGCTGCAGTAACAATATTAGACACCGCTTTTTCGCCTCACAGCCCAGCGGTATGAACATTGACTTCTCTCCAGATATCAACTTCTCTACATCGTCGAGACCTCAGGCTCGGCGATCGTTTCGCTCAACATCTTTGCTCAGTCCGCCTTAGCCAACCTGATCTCCCGGTGGCTGAGCACTTCAACTCCCCCTCCCACTCCCAGTCTGACCTGTCTGTCATGGGGCTCCTCCAGTGCCATAGTGAGGCCCACCGCAAATTGGAGGAACAGCACCTCATATTTCGCTTGGGCAGCTTACAGCCCAGCGGTATGAACATTGATTTCTCCAACTTTAGATAGCTCCTCTGTCCCTCTCTTCCCCTCCCCCTTCCCAGTTTTCCCACTGTCTTCCTGTCTCCACCTATACCCTTTTTCGTCCCTGACATCAGTCTGAAGAAGGGTCTCGACCCGAAACGTCACCCATTCCTGCTCTCCAGAGATGCTGCCTGACCCGCTGAGTTACTCCAGCATTTTGTGATACCTTCGATTTTGTACCAGGACCTGCAGTTATTTTCCTACACTGCTTTTCCTTTCCTTAATAAAGCTGACTGGAAAGCACTTTTGACAAAACAAAAATCCTTTGATTGTACCAAGGGTAACTTTTATTGGCGTTTGCAATTCCGCTGGCTTCGAAACGGCTGTTCTTAAAGCCTGCCAGGGTTATATGATTCTCTCCCTCTCTCTCTCGAAGCCCAGCAGAGAATGATGATGTGTCAGTTGATTTTTATGGTGTGAAATGAATTGTCCATTCACCGAACAAGTTGTTCGGTCGCTCAAGGGGTACGTCTGTTGGACCAGGGTGCACGCAAACACCGCTCGGTTTCAGAGTTGACGTTGAGGTAACAAGTATGAAAAATGGTCTCTGGTGATGCTTTAGATAGCTCCTCTGTCCCTCTCTTCCCCTCCCCCTTCCCAGTTCTCCCACTGTCTTCCTGGCTTCACTGTCAGCCATGATCATATTGAATGGTGGTGCAGGCTCGAAGGGCCGAATGGCCTACTATGTCTCCACCTATATCCTTTCTTTGTCCCGCCCCCCCCTCCCCCCCCCGACGTCAGTCTGAAGAAGGGTCTCGACCCGAAACGTCACCCATTCCCTCTCTCCTAGATGCTGCCTGGCCCGCTGAGTTACTCCAGCATTTTGTGATACCTTCGATTTGTACCAGCGTCTGCAGTTATTTTCCTACACTGCCTGAGTGCTGGAGTAACTCAGCCGTTCAGGCAGCATCTCTGGAGCACATGGATAGGTGGCGTTTCGGGTTGAGACCCTTCTTCAGACTGATTGTGGGGGGGGGGGGGGAGGGAGGTGGGGGGGGAGAATAATGCCGGAGAAGGGGAGAGGCCGGACAAAGTGTGGCAGCTGATCGGTGGACACAGGGAATGAAACAAGGTCCTATTCCAAAACACTTTGCACAAATGCACACCCACTACTGAAAATGAGGCCACTGGTGGAGCCAGAGATTCCCACAACAGTGGCCTTAGTTGCCAGTGCGTTAATGGAACGTAACGTTATCTTGAGACTTTATGAAGTCCCGAGATGACCACTTGAATCAACAAAGGCATAAACGGTTCGTAAGGAACTGCAGAAACTGGTGAACGGGTGACGGACAGGCACCATCTCTGGAGAGAAGAAATGGTTTGAAGAAGGGTCTCCACCCAAAATGTCACCCATTCCTTCTGTCCGGAGATGCTGCCTGTCCCGCTGAGTTACTCCAACATTTTGTGTCTGTATTCAAGGCATAAAAGGTTATGCATTAAGTGCTGGCAGATGGGATTAGTGCAGATGATTGCTGGGTGTTTGGCATGGACATGTTGGGCTGAAGGGCCTGTTTCTCTGCTGCATGAATCTACAACTCTTTTGAGAGCGGGCAGATGCCAACAGATGGTGGGGGTGCTCGGGTGGGAAGGGAGTGGTAGGCAGGCGGGTGGCACAGTGGCGTAGATGGTACTGTCTCACTGCATCAGAGATCCAGGTTCGATCCTGACCTCGGGTGTTATCTGTGTGGAGATTTCTTGTTCTCCCTGTGACAACGTGGGTTTCCTCTGGGTGCTCTGGCCTCCGCCCAAGTTCCAACGCCATGCAGATTGGCAAGCTCCTTGGCTGCTAGAAATTGCCCCCGTATGCAAGTGACAGAACCTGAGCATTGACAGAAGGTGTGGAGCATGGGGTTAGTGTGGGCAGTAATAGTCAAGTATAGGCTTGATGGGCCAAAGGGCCTGTTTCCATGCCGTGTCTATCTATGACTCTGAGATGTGTTCAGTTCTGGGCACCATGTTATAGGAAAGGTATTGTCAAGCTTGAAAGGGTTCAGAGAAGATTTACGAGGATGTTGCCAGGACTAGAGGGTGTGAGCTACAGGGAGAGTTTGAGCAGGCTGGGTCTCTATTCCTTGGAGCGCAAGAGGATGAGGGGTGATCTTATAGAGGTGTATACAATTCTGAGAGGAATAAATCGGGTAGATGCACAGAATCTCTTGCCCAGACTAGGGGAAATCGAGGACCAGGGGACATAGGTTCAAGGTAAAATGATTTAATAGGAATCTGAGGGGGAACCTTTTCACACAAAGGGTGGCAGGTGTATGGAACCAGCTGCCAGAGGAGGTAGTTGAGGCTGGGACTATCCCAACGTTTAAGAATCAGTTAGACAGGTACATGGATAGGACAGGTTTGGAGGGATATGGACCAAATGCAGGCAGGTGGGACTAGTGTAGATGGGGCATGTTGGCCGGTGTTGGCAAGTTGGGCCGAAGGGCCTGTTTCCACATCCCCTCATCCTGTTTTCCATGGTGCCATGCAGTCTCAACGTTGAGTTCTAATTTTTATTATTCCGTTACAAATGCAATAAGCTGATGAAATGTTATTTAGGTGGAACTGGACCAAGCGGACCCGTTGGGCTGAAACCTCTCCTGTATTGGTGCAGCACCTTCTCCAAACTTGTCCTACCCTATCCTTGTACCTGTCTAAACGTTTCTTAAACGTTGCAATGGTACCTGCCTCAACGACCTCCTCCGACCGCTCGTTCCAGGCACCCGCCACGCTTTGCGTGAAAAAGTGAACTTCTGAACTAATGAAATTGTTTCTTCACAATCCTGCGTTGAAATTATCCACAATGTGTTGGGAAGTTTTTTACTCTGTCTTGATAAAGAGGTCTCAGCTTGCTATCTGCCATCTGCCGAGTGATTTTTTTTTTTGTCGCTCAACGGATATCTTCACACTGCCCGAACTCAGACACGCACCGATGAAATCTTCTCACCTGTGTGGAAACTCTAGCATAAATCACAGCAACACTGCAAACAGAATCTAACACCGTTGGCAGCTGCAAGACTCCGTGCCACGAAGCACATCATTTAAAATACCATATGCAAAAAAATTATTTACTTGTAGACGGGTCTTGGCAGTGGGGCAGGAAGTGAAGTTCTGATCACAGCCCAAACGCTTAGAAAGCCAAACATTTATTGCATAGGAAGTCAAAACGCCAAAGCACCCTGCCTGAAACTACAACGCTTATTTCAAATACCTTTCCCCCCCCTATTATTTCAGGAAAACGACATTAAAGTAATGCGCTCCAGTATTACGTACTGAAACAAGAAAAGCCTTTGTGAGCTAAGTCGTGTATTAGCGAGGTGTATGTGTGCAAAAGTGTTTCATCTGGATTCAACTTGCATGACTTGGATGCAGATGCACACCTTAGCCCACTTTATCTCTGTGTCTCCCTTTTCCCCTTCTCACACCTTAAAGACCTCTTGCTTCCCCCTTACCAGCCCTTTGTCCAGTGGTGTCTGCCCCCATCACCGCCTCCCCCTGCCCTCCTCTTCGTGGTTCCTGGTCCTTGGGGGGCGAGCAGGAGACACTCCGGATGAGGACGGTTGGGCATGCCAGGCCTGCCACCTGCCGCGGCCCTTAAGGACCTTCTGCCCAGCGCGACACTTCAGAAGCTCTCTGTTCATTATCTCTCCTCCTGCATACCCCGACTCCCTGTAAATGAAATCTATGCCCATCGTAGCCTTGAGCATCTTCAGCGATACAGCGTGCACTGATTACTGGGGGGGGGGGGGGGGGGGAGAATTCCAAAGATTCGTAGCCGATGCCACTGAATTATGTTCCCACTTGTGCTCGTTACGTGTTAGTACCATTGTAAAGCACGTTCGCTTCACTTGGCCGAAACAGTGCAGGAAGGCGGCACGGTGGCGCAGCGGTAGAGTTGCTGCCTTACAGCGAATGCAGCGCCGGAGACTCAGGTTCGATCCCGACTACGGGTGCTGTCTGTACGGAGTTTGTACGTTCTCCCCGTGGCCTGCGTGGGTTTTCTCCGAGATCTTCGGTTTCCTCCCACACTCCAAAGACTTACAGGTTTGTAGGTTAATTGGCTGGGCAAATGTAAAAAATTGTCCCTAGTGTGTGTAGGATAGTGTTAATGTGCGGGGACCGCTGGGCGGCGCGGACCCGGTGGGCCGAAGGGCCTGTTTCCTCGCTATATCTCTAAATCTAAATCTAAATCTAAAAGATATTGCCAACACTTTGCTGATCGTGTGGTTGGTTATGGTTGTCAATGGTGGAACAACTTCGGTCATTCATTCTCATAGAATCGTAGAGTCATAGAATCAGACACCATGGAAAGTGGACCTTATTGCCATTTTGCCCATGCCAACATCTACACGAGTCCCATCAACCCGCATTTGCCCCATATCCCTCTAAACCTTTCCCATCCATTATCTGTCCAAATGCTCATTCTGTGTGAACAAGTTGTCCCTCGGCTTCCCGTTAAATCTTCCCCCTCTCCTCTTAAACCGATGTCCTATAGACAATAGACAATAGACAATAGGTGCAGGAGTAGGCCATTCAGCCCTTCGAGCCAGCACCGCCATTCAATGCGATCATGGCTGATCACTCTCAATCAGTACCCCGTTCCTGCCTTCTCCCCATACCCCCTCACTCCGCTATTCTTAAGAGTATCCAGCTCTCTCTTGAAAGCATCCAACGAAATGGCCTCCACTGCCTTCTGAGGCAGAGAATTCCACACCTTCACCACTCTCTGACTGAAAAAGTTCTTCCTCATCTCCGTTCTAAATGGCCTACCCCTTATTCTTAAACTGTGGCCCCTTGTTCTGGACTCCCCCAACATTGGGAACATGTTTCCTGCCTCTAATGTGTCCAATCCCCTAATTATCTTATATGTTTCAATAAGATCCCCCCTCATCCTTCTAAATTCCAGTGTATACCAGCCTAATTGCTCCAGCCTTTCAACATACGACAGTCCCGCCATTCCGGGAATTAACCTAGTGAACCTACGCTGCACGCCCTCAATAGCAAGAATATCCTTCCTCAAATTTGGAGACCAAAACTGCACACAGTACTCCAGGTGCGGTCTCACCAGTGCCCGGTACAACTGTAGAAGGACCTCTTTGCTCCTATACTCAACTCTTCTTGTTATGAAGGCCAACATTCCATTGCCTTTCTTCACTGCCTGCTGTACCTGCATCCTCTGGTTCTTGATTCCACTACTCTTGCTGAAAGACTCTGTCCATCAAGTCTATCTACTCCAGGGGTAAGAAAGGGAGACACAAAATGCTGCAGTAACTCAGCGGGTCAGGCAGCATCTCAGGAGAGAAGGAATGGGTGACGTTTCGGGTCGAGACCCTTCTTCAGACTGGGGTAAGAAACCTCACTCTGGGTTGTGCAGACTTACAAATGACTTGGACGTAAATGTAGATGGATTGATTAGTGAGGTTGCAGATGACACCAAGATCGCTGGGGTGCGAACAGTGAGGAAGCCTGCCAAGTACACAGTGGGATGTAGACCACAGGCGGCCACGGTGGCACAGTGGTAGAGTTGCCACCTTACAGCGCTTGCAGCGCCGGAGACCCGGGTTCGATCCCGACTACGGGTGCTGTCTGTGCGGAGTTTGTACGTTCTCCCCGTGACCTGCGTGGGTTTCCTCCGAGATCTTCGGTTTCCTCCCACACTCCAAAGACGTACATGTATGTAGGCTAATTGGCTTGGTATAAGGTAGACACAAAATGCTGGAGTAACTCAGCGGGTCTTGCACTGGGCCTCACTCTGACAATGGAGGAGGCCCAGGACAGAAAGGTCAGAGAAAAGTC